>NW_027186199.1:1552612-1566531 GCF_028583685.1 Petaurus breviceps papuanus | reverse complement strand
ACACACACACACACACACACACACACACACACACACACACACACACACGCAGACACCAACACACCAGACTGCCAGCTCCCTCACTCTGGGCAGTAAGAGAAGAAAGGAGGGGGAGGAGGTGAAGGTCCAGGTTCCAACAGGGGAGAGGGGCTAAGCCAGGCCGGAGGCAGGGGGGAGGAGCCCAGGTCCAGAGTGAGGACCTCCCCTTTTCCCCACCCACATTCCCCAGTGAGGAACCCACCCAGAAGCTTTTACTCTTTCTCCCTTCTCTTATCCCATTCCCACCACAACAACAGGCATAAAAACACAGCCGGGAGTGGGGGGTGGGGGTTTGGGTTGGGGGGGTAATAGCATGAGACAGTGAAGAAAGAGCCAAAGAGCCCCAAATCGGCTTAGTGAGGACGGTAGAGCCAGGCCCCAAAGTTTGCTCCCCCCCAGCCCCCCCCCCCCCCCCCCCCCCGGGAGAGATGGAAGAGGGGCGGGCGGCACAGAGGGAGGGCCTAGTGCCTTCCCCCAGTGAAATCAGCGGTGTCCACCTTCACCTGCCTGAGCCATAGTCACCCCCCATACACACTATTCATGTCAGGCCACCCCTAGCCCGGCTGGCCCCATTTCCCTATGCCAGGGCCTCTGGAGGCCCACCTGCCCTGATATGAGGTGCTGGCCTAGGGCCAAGCAGGTTCTTAGGACCCCCTCCCCCCATACACAGACACACACCTGGCCAGGGTGAGAGAGGCAAGTGTGCCCATGCCCACCACTTCTACTGAACCCTGGGGCTCTCTGGTGGCACTGAGCCCATTCCGAATGGGCAGCCCAGGGCCTTCAGCCAGCCACTGACCACAACTCAGCAGCTTTACCCTTTCCCTGCTCAGCCCCAAGGGCCCCCCTGCTCCGCAGAATCTACAAGGCTCCCATGTCTCCAGAGTGTCAGTGCCCAAGGTGAGTGGACCAGCTCTCCAGACCCCCCCGATCAAGTCCCCTTGGTGTCAGAGCCCCCAGAGGTTTTAAGAAATTCATCACCAGAGCTGCATAAGCATTTCTAGCCCCCCCAGCAGCTCCCCAAAGCCAACTGGGCCCCCAGCAGACGATCTCACCTGGGACAGCCCCCGAGCGGGGCTCCCTTTCCCGCCTCCCTCCACCCCTCCGCCTGCAGCAGCCAGCCGCCCGCAGACTCGCCCCCAGGAAGGGGCAGTAGGTCTCACTACCTTTCTTGCCCTCTGAAGCCCTGAGGACAGCCAAGTAGAGGTTGTCCTCAGAGTTGGTCCTCTTCTGGACAGGGTTCTGGGGCTCCTGGCTCTTCAGTCTCTGCCGCGACATGGTCCCCTTGCCCAGGGGAGCCGAGGGGAGACAGGCTCTGGATGGGGCTCCTGGCCTTGCCTGGTCTGCAGGGCTCCCACCCGACCAACCCACCAGGATCCCACTGACCAAGGGAGGAAGGAGGCTGGCAGTGGGCACTGGGCTGGGCTACGAAGCAACAGCAAGCACTTCCTCTGCCTGCCCTAACACTAAAGTACAGAAGTTAGTGTGGCCACTCCCCAGGCTCCAGCTCCACTCGCAGAGCTGCTGCTGCTGCTGCTGCTAGCACCAGTGGGGCTGCTGGTCCTGCTGCCTGCTCCTCCTCTTTCTTCCTAGGCTGGCCCAGCCCCCTGCCTCCCTCCCACCCAGAGGTATGGGGCTGCTCCCAGGACTAGGTGTGCCCCAGGCTGGGTCCGGCTGGGTTGGGCGGGGTGGGGCGGGGCAGGCCCCCAGGAGGCGGGAACTCCTCTCTCTGGGTCTGCACATAGTAAGGCACTGCTTGCTAGCCAGAAACAGGAAACCACCATATAGTTTCCTAACCACTACCACAGACCGGGGAAGGCCAAGCCAAGCCACTGCACGGGAGGGCAGGCAGGCAGAGATGGCAAGCATTAACCATTTCCTCTCCTGTCCAAAGCCCAGCCATCATTATCCAGGGCTGCAGGGAGGCCCCCATGGCCTGGCAAGCCACAGGGGAGACCCACACCACATACCCCTCTATCCTGGCAGCCATCTGATCTGCAAGCCCCTTCCTATTTATTGAACTGGACCAGAGAAACCCCAAGCCCAGGATGGTCCTCTCCCCTTCAATAGGCCCAGAGCCCACCAGGGACAGGCAGCCCCTATGTTACCCGGGGGAGCCCAAACTAGACAAGGACCAGAACTACCAGGCAGTGTTTGGTTTTGGAACTGGCCCCATTTCTATGCCTCCTTGGGGCCCCCATCATGTTGTTCAAGCTCCAAAGTCTATAACCATTTCCACCACCTCTCATTACCAATACTAAAATTTGATAATGTCTAAGTACAGGGTGAGTAAATGCTTAGAAACAGCCCCACAATGAGTCACAAGGGAGGATGGCAGTCTATAGGTCCTACTCCAGGTCTGAATTCCAACCCAACACTTATTTCAGAACTGAAAGTCCCCAAAGAGCAAAGCTCTGTCAAGATGTGGAAAAGGCATTAAAGGAGGCAGGGGGCTTAATGGACAGGGCACTGGAGTAGGGAGTCAAGAAGGCCCTGGATTCGAATTCCACCTTCACACTAGCCAAATCACCTAGCTCTCTAAGCCTCAATTGTCTCCTCTGTAAAACACAGGTGATAATAACAGCAACCACCTCATAGAGCTGTTTTGAGGGAAAAATTCAGCAAAATGGCTTTGCCAGACTCAAATGGGCGGAAAAATATGAGCTGATTTGTTATCATTCCTTCATAGCTGGCTTGGTTATTACAACAGCATTCTCACTGGTTTCTCTTCACCAGACTGGGCCCGTGGGTCCTTTCAACAAGGCCGTATCATCTTTTTAATGAGGTAACATCTCTGCCTGAATGTCACCCCTGCTCACAGAGACCTCTGGTCAGCGGTGCCCTACAGGTAAGGCCTACAGAATCATGTCTGCATTGTTTAGACTAAACTTCAAGGTCACCTTTTGGTCCCATCCTGCCTAAGCAGTCTTATGTCTTACTGTTCTTTAACTGAAATCCCCAATTCCAGCCAAGCCTAGATCCTCATACACAATGAGGCAGGGAGCTATCCAAGGGTACCCAAATTAGGTCCTCTTGCCCTGTCTCTATCATAGCCAGGCTTTTTTTTTTTTTTTTTACAAAGCAGTAAGTATAAGGCTCAGTGTAAGCTGCCTGGCTGAAACCCTATTTGCCAGTGACAGAAAATCAATACAAAACCCTGCATTCCACTCTGCCTCCATTTCAGGTCCTGGTATCTTACAGAAGGCAAAGTCAATTCTCAGCTCCCATTCCTTCTAGCAGACAAACCTCCTTCCCTATTATTTAAAATGAATTCTTTTTGTTCTACTAAAAGTGGCTGTCCCTCCTTAACCTCTACCTCAGTTTCTTTCTCTGTAAAATGGGGGTCATAAGAGCACCTACCTCCCAGGGTTGTTGTGAGAATAAAATAATATCTGTAAAGTGCTTTGAAAACCTTAAGACTATTATTATTGTTGTTGTTATTACTAATACTATCTATAGACACTCAGGTCTCTTCTGATTCCTCTCCCCAATTCTTGATGTCTACCTTTCCAGCCATTATCTCTGCCCACCTCCAGCTCCAGTTAGAAATCCAGAAATCCATGGGACGGCTAGGTGGAGCAGTGAATAGAGCACTGGCCCTGGAGTCAGGAAGACCTGAATTCAAATCTGGCCTCAGACACTTAACATAAAAACTAGCTGTGTGACCTTGGGCAAGTCACTTAACCCCAACTGCCCTCAAAAAAAAAAAAGAAAGAAATCCAGAAATTCAGTAAGCTCCCCTGCTTTCAGCTCTGCCCCTCCCTCTCCATGGCTTGTGTCTACATTAGGCAACTCCAACCCATTTCATCTCAACCTCAAGGTGGCTATTATGTGCAAGTCACTGTACTTGGTGCTAGTGATACGAAAAAAGGAAGGAAGGAAGGAGAAAGGAAAGAAAGAAAGGAAGAGAGAAAGAAAGAAAGAAAGAAAGAAGGGAGGAAGGAAGGAAGAAAGAAAACTGAACAATCCCTGGCCTCGGGGAATCTATATTCTTCTGGGAAAGTTGTAACATGCACAGAGAGGCAAGTAATAAGTTCAGAGACAGAGCCAAATAGAACTCAGAGGTCATTACCTAGTCCAGAGGTTCCCAAACTTATGTGGCTGACTGCCCCCTTTTAAAAAAAAATTACTCATGCCCCCCTGGAAATCTACTTTCTTTAACCCTTTAATGGTTTGTTGTTGCTGTTTTAAATTTGCATCATTTCAGACTTGTGGATTATTCCGGCTCCCCCCAGGGGACAGTATTGCCCACTCTGGGAACCTATGCCCTTGTTCAACTACCTCATTTTATAGAAGAGCAAACTGAAGCCCAGGAAGGGTGATTTGCCCAAGGCACATAGGTAGCAATGCTACTTCAAATCATCCAAATGCCCCAAACCTTCCTAGATTCCCAAATGTATACATTTGGGGAATAGAACTCAAAGGCAGAAAATGCCTCTTTCTCAGATGACAAGTACCTCAGTCCCAGACCCTGGTCCTGGGTCAGAATTCCCCCCCCCCCCCCGAGGACCTACTGAGGCAGGTTAACTTCCATGATACCTGGGGCAAGAGGGAAGTCAACTAAGAGTCTCTCCTCTGGTCCTCAGTTCCAGATGATAGTAAGAACCCCAAGAAAAGATCACGGTTATGCCTTCTCCCCACTTCCTGGCAGGCCTTCTACATAATTCAGCTCCAGGAATGTATTTGTGTCTGTGTTCTTTTGCCCCAGTTCTGCCTGGGATCAAGGACCTTGCCCCTTCCCACCCAGAGGGGCTGCAGAAGCCTGTGCTACATTGCTATGTGATCCCCCATTCTCCACCCCCTCTACATACCCCAGGGAGCATCTGGAGGCTGGGGATGAGGTGGCCACAGGGCACTTCCTGGGGTCAAGGGCCTTTCCCTCTTTTCTTCCCCAGCTGATTTCTGGGCCCAGATATATAGGGTTCAGATACCTGCCTTGAGTAGGCACCTTGTCCGAGCAAGAATGCCTCATCTACCCACTTAGCAGCCAGGCCCCAGCTACCACAAAGAGTGTCAGAGGCCAAAGGCGAGAAGAGCTGGGGGAGAAAGTGTGGCTTGGGGGAGGGCAGTGGTGACTCACAGAGGGCTTCCCTACACAGAGGGGCCCAGGAGAAGGGCTAGAGATGAGCCAGCCAGGGCAGAGTGCCAGTGAGTCAGAGCCCAGTAGGGAAGGGGGAGGAGGGGGAAGAGCTATGTGCAGAGAGGAGGGGGTCTGTGGGGAAGTACCAGTGAGTCAGTAGGGAAGGAAACCGCACCTGTGAGCTAAGGGGAGGGACTGGAGGGGCTGTGTTTGCTTTTTGGGTGGGGCTCTTCCAGATAACAGGCCAGCAAAGGGACAAAGGGATAGAGATGGAAAGCCTGATGAGGTCCTTCCCAGCCTCCAACCTGGGCAGGGACATTTTGTGCTGACCAGGACTCCAGACAGCAGGGGCCTCAAGAGAGCCTATTGCTGGTCTGGGGAGGGCAAGGGCAAAACAGGCAGGGGAAGAAGAAAGGATGTAATCGCCAGGGGGAAAATGGGTACTGGGGGAATCCTGGCTGCAGCTTCAAGGCCTGAAACCCCAAGCTAGCCAGCTTTGGCATCCAGGGATATATTAAATAGAGCCTCTGCTCTACCCCAACCCCCAAGCCCTACACGGAGCCAGCCACAGAAAAGAATGCAACCGCCTCAGAACCACAAGTATTTTCCATTCCCTGGCACATCTGGACTGATGAGATCCAGCTGTAGGGCTGTATGATGCACCCGTGTGTCACCAGACCCAGAAATAGATCCATATCCATCCCATCCCTGCTAAAGCCCCAAAGACTCAAGCCCAGGACTCTCCTCCATTCCCCCCAAACAAGGAGGGGGCCAGAAAGTGACCTCCTAGTCATGACCATAGAGCTAACCCCCCCAAATCGTGACCTTTTCAGGACTAGCAGGTTGGAATCTCATAGATCTGGAACAGGAGGGAGCCTGAGGGGTCGTGGTTGGCAAACTAATCATCCCCCTGATCCCCAACCCTCATTTTACAAATGAGGCAAGTGAGTCCCTGAGAGAAGGGACTTGTCCAAAGTCACAAGTAGAAAACGTCAGAGGTTGGGGATGAACCCAGGTTCCCTGACTCCACAGCCCAGGGCCACTGGACCAAACTGCCTCTCAGTAGATCCTGATCTCTGGATGAAGCTTGGTCCCAGCTATTACGAGCATCAACCAGAGGGGGGCACCAGAGCCCCACAGGTGACAGCAGGTGAGATCAAATGAGTCCAAGGCATAGAAGGGAAGAAGGGACGCAAGAAGGGATGGAGAAAAGGCACCCCCTCCCAGAGAGCTCCTCTCTTCAAAGCAGAAGCCAGAAAGGAAAGCAGATGGAAGAGAGAGGCAGGAGATAAGGGGAGGAGGATGTCACAGACAGGGAAACAGAGGCATGAGACGAGACTAGAAGAGGAACCTGAAGAGAGAGATGGGAACTTAGAAGAAGCAGAGGAGAGAAGGTCAGGAGGGAGAGCCCCTGGAACATGCTGGCAGGCTCTCCGACTAGGCTGGAGAGCAGGCTGAGCCAGGCCAATGGCAGAAGGGATGAGCTCTGGAACATCAGGGACTCCAGCGGAGCAGAAAGCCCGCTCCCCAGGCCTTCCATCATCCTCGTGCCCTGCTTAGGGACGAGGGATCAACCTCCACAAAACCCACCCCTATCCTCAACAAGCAGCCATCAGAGAGAGGCGAGAGGGGTCAGATCCCCTCCACGGCATCACCCCCCACCCCACCCCACCCTGCCTCCATTCACTAGCTTTCCTCCCTTGATCTTCCCAAGCTGGTCACAAATATTACTTGCTTTATGATAGGACATGCATGCCCCATTCTCACTGATCAAGGGCCTCTGGGGCCATCTATAGCATAGTGTTACACTAACGTACTTATTAAAAATCCAGTTCACATGGGGAGTTACAGAGAGGAAAAACTATCTCCACCAGGGCAGACGTACAGTGTTGTTTTGGGGGTTTTTTTTTTTGTCTTTTTGAAGGGGGGAAGGGAGGGCAATTGGGGTTAAGTGACTTGCTCAAGGTCACGCAGCTAGATGGATGTACAGTCTTTTTTTCTTTCTGGAGGGGGGAAGTCTGGGCAATTGGGATTAAGTGACTTGCCCAAGATCACAAGGCTAGTGTTAAGTGTCTAAGGTCACATTGGAACTCAGGTCCTCCTGACTCCAGGTGCTCTATTCACTGAGCCACCTACCTGCCCCAGGATGTACAGTCTTTTTTTTAAGTAATCGGGGTTAAGTAACTTGCTCAAGGTTACACAGCCAGTTATTTCTGGGTGTGGTGCTGAGTGTCTGAGCCTGGGATTCGATCTCCAGGTCATCCCGACACTGGAGCCAGTGATCTTACTCACTGAGCCACCTGGCCGCCCCTAAGCAATTGGGGTTAAGTAACTTGCTCAAGGTCACACGGCCACGTGTTTCTGGGTGGGTGCTAAGTGTCTGAGCCCGGGATTCGATCTCCAGGTCATCCCGACACTGGAGCCGGTGTTCCCACTTGCTGTGCTACCTGGCTGCCCCACCAGGATGTACAGTCTTAAAGAGTTTCTTGGAGCACAGAAAGGTTAAATGACTCAGCCCAGGTCACTGTAATGTAATACCAAGCAAAGGCAACTTCCCAGGTTCAAAATACCAGCATAGGTGCTCTCTATTTTATTCAGTAACAAACCCAGAACAGAGAAGATCAAAACATGACATCATTCAAAATACAGCATTTACTAAGTGTGATTAAATCATCTCCAAGGCCTACCCCACCCCAGGACTTTCCAATCATTCAATCAATTACAAAGTCTCTGTTCCAAATACTTCTCCACCCCTAGGCTATACCTTAATTAAGTCCACCACAAAGCCCCTCTTCTCAAATGGAGATTAGTTTCCAAACATAAGTAAAATACATTCATTTGCTCAACCATAGAACACAAAAAGGTCAAAAGTTCCCCACCCCTGGATCACAATTGAATCTACCCCAGAGTTACATCAAGTTTAAACACAGCACTTAATACCCAAATGGAGGTCTTTTCTTCATCTTGACACGAGGCAAGTTCTCAGCAATCTTAGTTCCTGGGGAGACAAGGCTTAGCAAGGCCATAAGATACATTGCCAGTCCCTTCATGAATTTATCCTCTGTCTGTAGAACAGTCCTAGAACCCCTGAACACATTAGCAAAGCCCTCTCCCAGGATTTCTGTAAACATACAACAAGAAAATCCTTCTTCAGGGCTTCTAAACCAACAGAAAGGCTCCCAGACCCCTGCAACAACAGCACTGTCCTTCACCAGTGGACAGTATTCATTCTGTCTGCCGGACAGTCTCCAGACCCCTGCAACAACAGTACTGTCCCTCACCAGTGGACAGTATTCACTCTCTGTCTGCAGGACAGTCTCAGGCCTTCTTAACCAAATGCCAGGTTCCAGGACTTCTTCAACAGGACAGTCTTTCACCAGTGGACAAATCTGGCAAAATAACATCAAAACAGACAGACAAAGTACCAGCAAAACAGCCATGTCTCCTCAGTCCTTGGCAGCTCAGGGGGCAGGTCTCAAAAGTCCAGGGCAATTCAAAGCGGCCACCAGCAATCTCTTAGTCTCTCCCTCTACACGAGGTGCTGCTTCCAAAAAGAACTTCCGCCTCTCTCTTGTCTCTCCAAATCTACGTCACCAGCTCCTCCCAGTCAGGACTTTCTTTTCACATCAAAAAGTCCATCCCACAGGTGGGATTAACAAGCTCTGGGTTTTAATACAATCAATTTGAAAACCAAGCCAATACAGGGGAATCTTTAATTGCCATTACTATCACAGTCACACAGCCAGCATGTGCCTGAGGTAAGACTACTCCTGATCTTTTAAAGTCACCTACTGTGCTATACTGTGTTGCCTCTCTGCCAATGTTCTTGTTTGAGGGAATAAGGAGCTGTGATGTTCTCAGAGTATTCCCTCTACCAACCAAAATCAACCTATCCATATGGGATTTAGTAAATTCAAGTGCTGGGAGTTAACAGAAGCACAGAGAAGTTTCATGATTTGCCCAGGAGCACACAGTTGTTATAAGAAGCTAGATCTAAATCCAAGTCCTTCTGACCCCAAGTCCCACTAAACCGTGTTGCCTCTCTTGCTCAGTCACTGGTCAAAAAACAAAGGCTCATCTTTGTCTGCCTCAGTGGTTCCAAGCTACATGCAAGACCTTTCACCACCACCTGTCCTGGAACATCCTTCAAGGCCCAGCTCAAATTTTCCCAACCCCACCCCAGAAGGGATTGATCTTTCCCTCCTCAGAACCCCTCCCAGACACTGCCATTGCCTAGCACTCAGATTACTGATATGTCTCCTAATTTTCTGAAGGTGCTAAATTCCTACTTACAGTGGTCCCATCTCCAAAGATGGCATTACTTACTTGGCATCACACACCTTCCACACTATCTGGCCTAGGTTGGGGATTCAGGAATCTTCATCAATTAAAAAAAATAACTCAACAAACTAGAGGTTCCCCTCTTTCTTTCTTCCTAGCTAAAAAAAGGGAGAGGAGCCCCACAAGGCAGAATATAAATTCATCCTTGCCTTTACATCCCAGGAGAGAATTGAGCCTGCCCACTCTTCCCCACAAGAAGGGAGTGGGTATCAATTAAAGTATGTGCGTTTTTAGTCGGTTTTCAGTCAGGAAAGCTCATGTTGTAACCTGGAAATCCTCAGCTTAAGAACATTATTTTGTTTTAATGTCCTTTCCCCTTCAATTCCTTAGTAAAGTTTCTAAATTCCTCCAACATGTTTCCAATGACCTAAAGGAAAAAAAGTTCCAACACCCAGACCAGCACTTTTAGGCTATGTACTACGTGGGGAAGACAGACTTTGAGATCACAGAGTCCCAGAGTTGGAGAGAAACTCAGAGGCCCTCGGATCCAACCCCTGAATGAGCAGGAATTCATTCTATAGTATCCCTGACAACAGAAAGTTGTCATGCAGATCCTACTCGAAGACCTCCAGAGATGTGTGTGTGTATGTGTGTGTGTGTTGGGTGTGGGGAATGGGGGGGAATGCCTCCCCAACTTGCCTATCCCATTTTCTGAGAGTTCTCATTGTTATACAGATTCTCTTTAAGTTGGGCCCAAATTGGTCTTCTCATTAAGAAAACTCTTAGAATTTAGAACTGTAAGGTTCTTACTGATGGCGTAGCCAGAGAGTCTCATTTTATCGCTTCCAAATGCCCTACCTCCTACCTCTTACATCTACCCCCCCCAAAAAAAAAATAGTTGTGCCCTCAGTTGGGAGTGCTTGGAACTCCGAGTCAGAAAGACCAGACTTCAAATCCTGCCCCCAACACTTACTAGCTGGGTGGCTGTGGGCAAGTTCTTTAACCTCATCTGTAAAATAAAGGGGTTCAATGGTTTCTAAGGTTCCTTCCAGGTCTAAATTTATGATCCTCTGAAGGATCAAACACTGTGGGTGAAGAGGCCTCTAATTCAACTGAAGACATGGTTCCCAAACCTAAAAGGGCATTTCTTCACCAAGAAGCCATCCCAGGTGCCAGAACTTGAGTGAATTCCCACTCCCTTCCCCCATTCTACATTTTCAGCCTTATCCTAGGAGCACCCCCATGCTATAGAAACAAACACCCCAGGAAGCAAGCTGTGTGTAATAAGAGATTTCACAGTTTCACAGTCTCTTTCTGTTCTCTTTTGTATATGGAAATGTTCTCTCTCCTTTCTGGTGTTTGTAAATTCAGAATTTTTAAAACTTAAAAAATTTAAAAATAATTTTTTAAAATTATATATATATAAACACTATTAAAAAGGGAGAAATGCCCAAGGAGGGAAAGCAGATAACAGTTAAAGCCTCATGGCTATAAGACTATTTTGGTGTAGAATGAGACATATATTTTTAGACACCAACAACATTTGTTTTGTTTGACTGTACTTTTTTGTTACTAAGGAGGGCTTGGGGGTCGAAATGGGAGGGAGTTACGGAAAGTGACAGAGTAAGAAAAGAGCCTCAGTAAAATTTTAAAAGACTATTGTCTAGCAGATCCGCCCTCTCACAGACTCCCCCATCCCTGGGATATCAGGCTTTTTGTGGTGGGTCCCATCACTCCCTCCCTGGCCCCTGGGGTACCCAGATTCTTCCAGCTCACCCAGTCAAAGAAAAAAACACCTTCTCTTGAAATAACTAAGCTATGTTCAAGTTAAAGAATATGAGTTAACTAAATAATTAAAGGAAGACCTAACAAAACACAAATGAGGCATAGAGCTCAGACGGCTGAGTTTACAAAATATAGAGTTGGAAGTCTGTATGTCAGGATGAGAAAATCACTAAACCTCAGCATTGAAAGGGCCTCAAAGATCCAGACTGAACAACTCCTAGGACAGGGATCCCATCAACATCTTCATCAAGGGGTCACCCAGCCCTCCCTAATGGTTCCTTCTCCCTCCCCCCCCCCTCCCAGGGCAGTCTAACGGATTTCTGGACAGTTCTAATTTGTAGGGTGTTCCTCTAGAGTCAAAATCTGCTTCCCTATAACTCCCACCCACTGATGGTAATTTTCCCTACTACGGTTAAGCAGGGTGGTGCAGTGGGTAGAGTGCCAGGCCTAGAGTCAGGAAGACGAGAGTTCAAATCCTGCCTCTGACACATAAGAACTGTGTGACCTTGGGCAAGTCATTTCACCTGTTTGCCTCAGTTTTATCATCTGTAAAATGAGTTGAAGAAGGAAATAGCAAACCACTCGTATCTCTGCCAAGAAAACCCCAAATGGGGTCATGGAGAGTCGGACATGACTGAAAGTGACTGAATGACAAAAGTGCCAAGGAGAATAAACCTATTCCTTCTTCCAACGACAAACTTCAAATATCTGACTGAGAATGCTACTATAGGCTCCATACCCCCTCCCCTACCCCACCTAAGCATCTCATCTGGAGCTAAACATTCTAAGTTCCTACAATTTATCTTCCTGTGTCATAGTTTCAAGTAACAAAAATAATAACAGCTAACATTTATATAGAGCTTACCATGTGCCAGACACACTTCATCTCCCTTGAGCCTCACAACAATCCTGGGAGGTAGTCTGACCTCCATTTTGCAGATGAGGAAACTGAGGCAAAGAGAAGCTAAGTGTCTTGCCCAGAGTAAACCAGTGGGTAAGCAACTGAGGCCAGATATCTGAAGTCGGATGTTCCTCACCAGGGGCCCAGTGCTCTATCTACTAAGCCACCTAGCCAGCCCTCTTTACCCTGGTCACCTTCCTCTGGACACAGTCTAGTGTGTCAATGTCATTACTAAAACCAGACAAAATACTCCCAATGGGTCTGAACAGGAGAGAACAGTGCAATTATCACCTCTCTCAAAACGAGATGCCCCTTCCATTGCTGTAACCTAGAGAGGCATCATACCAAGAAGCCAGCTCTGCAGTCAAAAGACCTAGGTTCAAGTACTATACCAGCCACATAGTTACTGCATAGCATGGGCAAGTCATTTAGAACTCCTAGTGTCCCCTGGGAAACTCCCTAAATCTACAATCCCCATAATTTACAGATGAGCTGAAGATTTGGGTCAGTGAGGGTTTCCATACCAGGAAAACTCCCCACAGATGAAATCACAGGCCCAGACTGTACCCCACACCCCATTCCACAGAAAAAAAACTGCATTGGGGCTTTTGGGGGCTGTCTTCTCACATTTTTGACTCACAAAGAACTTGCAGTATCTTCCTTATTCTCTACTCACAACTGATTTTTTTAAACTCAAGTGCCACACTTAACATTGATTCCTACTTAATTTTATTTTGTTAGGTTTGGGTCATTGTTCAAGTCTGGCAGGACCTTCTTTGGACCCCCGATTTGTTGTGAGATCAGCTTGCTGTCCCAGGTTTTTCTAATACCAAACTCAGAGACAATATGGGGCCACCTTATCCACTACAGAATGAGGAGAGAAGCAAATTTGATGAGCAAACTACCTTTGTCCTGTCTGCTACAGATGGGGTCAATGGTCGACCTCAAATCTTAACCCAAGTTTTTCTTCTCAGTCCGTTCTCCCCACCCCAATTCCAGCCTCCTGGGAACCTAGGACTAGAAATAGGAAAGAGGTGCTCAAAGTCACAGAGAAGATGGATAATTTAAGTTGGGGAACTGGTTCTGAGAATACTTTACACATCAAATGTTTCAGTAGACAAGTCGACAGAAGAAATTCAAGTTATTTCTTCATCCAAAGATTATCCTGGACCCTTAAAAACACCCTAGTCCCTTGGTCCCAATGAACAAAACTGCAGCCAAACCAAGTGAGGTGTTCCACTGTACTGGAGAGGGCAAGACCCACTCCTGATTTATTTATCTGTGCTTTGGCGTATCTTCTCTATTGCTCTGCTCCTGCCCTAGGACCCCCACAGCTGAGACAGTGAGGGAAGCAACACCACAGGGGAGGAAGGAATGTGGGGAGGGCCCTCTAACTTCTCTGGAGGGTCAGCACTCTACAGTCCTTTGGCTACAGAGCACCACTTGGCTTCAGCCCTGTCCACTCCCATGAGGTGTCAAACTCTGTAGGGGATGACTTAGTCCTCTCTGCCTCAGGGACACATACCGGTTACCCTGCATTTTTCACAAGGGTTACCCAGAGAACATCAAAGATGCTTGGCTCCTGGGCCGTACCACGGACATATGGGCTTGAAGAGAACACCTGGTAGCAATCCCCAAGTAAAAATGCTTGGGGCCACCTCATTTACCATGTGATGGGGAGAGAAGGCACTGATCTTGGCACTGAGGGACCTGAGCCAGAAACCACAGAAAGCCCTCTAAATCCCTGTGCCACCCCTGCCCCCCAGGCTGGCCTCATAGTCCCCAAAACCCCCCTCCTCCTCCCCTATTAGCATCGCTAGTGTGTACTGTACA
>NW_027186199.1:1532615-1552602 GCF_028583685.1 Petaurus breviceps papuanus | reverse complement strand
TGCAGGGATAAGGTGTGTCTGGCCTGCAGCCCCTCCCACTACCCGCCCCTTTAACTCCTACAGCCTCGAAGCTCCCGATAGGCTCCCTGGGGACCCAAGCAGAAACAGGAGCGTCCCCAGACTCGGGGCCTCACGACAGTCATAGATACCCAGAGAACAGGGGTCCCAAGGTGGCAAGAAGGGTCCCTGTGGCTCGGAGAGGAGGCTGCCCCACCCGTCGCCTCTCCCCACTCTGTCCCTGGGCACCCACCTACACAGCAGAGCTGCTGGTACAGGTAGCCTTTCCTGTCCCGCTCCGAGCCACCGTCCAGCCAGCAAGACCGATCCAGCAGGATCTCTCTTTGGAAGGTGTAGGAGGCCGAGACAGTAGTAGCCCCTGGTACCTGGGCTCCGGCCATGGCTTGGAAAGGCCCCCTGAGGCTCCCTCCCTCCCGGGGCTCAGTTATGCCAGGGAGCCAGGCTCAGAGGTCGATAGGGTGGGTAGCGCCTTCCCCAGCTGCGTGTGGGGAGACAGCCCTGTTCCTGCTCACCACATCCTCCTCCTCCTTCCCTCCCTCCCTCCTCTCATTGCCCCGCCCTCGAGTCAGGCAACCAGGCAAACTGCCCGGACCAGAAGAGCCAGGCCCTGCTGCTCCAGCCTTTGGCCATTGCTAGCCCTGCCCCGTCCTGCCCAGCCCTACTCCGCACACGGGGGTGGAAAAGAAGGGTCCACAGTTAAGCCAATCCAACTCAGGGCACCTACGGCTGCATCCCTCCCCTCCTCCCAAGGGCAATCTCACCACATCAAAGCTGGGAAGTAAGAGTGGGGCAGCCTGCCTCACCCAGCCTGGTGAGAGATGGGTGGGGAAGGGTGAAGTGGTAGCTCCCTCTGGTCTACCCCACTGAAGGGAGGGGGAAGGGAAAGTTGGAGCCCTCCTGTTCCACCTTAGATCAAGCCTTCTGATTCTCATCCCATGGACAAGCTATGGATGAGGGAAATACAGAGGCCTCCTCTTCCCAGCACATAAGAGCTGGCCCACTAGGGTGGGCAAGCTGCCCACACCCCACATGAGGCCCACACATCCCTGATGGTGACCACACCCACACCGTCAGGCGACAGGCTTCCCCAAGGAGGGTGAGAACAAAGCCTGATTCTGTGGGATTCCAAGTAGCAGCTGGCTCCCGGGCCTGAGAACTCAGCACTCAACTGGATCCTAGGGCTTCTTCGGAAGAGGGGAGTCCCCGGGGGATTGGGGGGGGGGGGGAATTGCAGACACAGCCCGCCCACATGGCCTGGGAAATTCCCTGGGACATCAGACAATGCAGAGGGGCAGTATTGTTAGACACTGGCTGAAGCCAGGATCTGTGGCTGACCGCCAGGTCCCAGACACACTCCCGGGCTGACCAGTCCCTCAGAGCTCTCTCTTAGACTGATGAATAACTACCCCAGGGCTCTCCCAAGGGCAGGTAGGAATAATGAGCCCTGAGGTATACCTTAGACTCTCCCACTTCAGTCAGGTACTACCATCCCATACATGGACAATATTAGAGAGAGAGGGAGTGGGGCAGCAAGTGACAACTGTAGCTGCTTCTCTGTCGTGAAGTCTACTAAAGACAGAACAGAGGCCCCTGAGGTTGGAAAAGAGAGGGAAGACATGGGGTAGGCTGAGCAGGAAGGAGAGAGTTAACAGCAGTCCAATGCCCACACAGATTTCAGGGAAACCACAAGACAGAAGAGGGGGAGATGGGCTTAGCAAGAGAGTACAGGGCGTGGCAGGAGAATCAGACCAACAGGGGAGAGAGGGAAGGGGGGAGCAAAAGACACAGCCAAACCAAATGCAGGGAGAGGGACCACCAAAGAGGAAGGAAAGTTAGGGTGGGGCAGGGGAGACGTCTGAGAAGAGAAGCCAGGCTAGAGAGAGAGTTAGGTTGGATGGGCATGCTTGGCGCTTTTTTTTTTTTAACCAAAGTTCAAAATTCTACAGGAAAAAACAAAAACCGAATTCAAATGACCACATGCCAATGGAGACTCATCAAAAAGCCAGTCCCAAGGCAAAGAGCTGAGTCACAATGCAGTCACAGTGCCCTTTCCCAAGGCTTCCCAAAGGGTCTAGGTGACCACACCCAACAAGCCCCTAGACCTGGAGATGAAGGAACTAGGATGGGGAAAATAGCACAACTTTGTTTTCGCTAACCTCTAACTGAAATTTAGCATTTCCTTCAATTATGAATTTTTAAAAAATCATCCTGAGGAGTAAACAAGCTGAAGCAGATGCACAAGAGTCCAATTCACACACACACACACACACACACACACACACACACACACACACACACAGGATCAAGAAACCCGTGCCCTAGTTTGACAGCCACACCCATTCAGGGAGCCCCAACTCCCCAACTGAGGGTATCTCTTTCCTCCACAGGGATGCTTCCCCAGTCCAGCTCACCAAGGTCCATTGTTCTAGGAGGACCCATACATGAATTTAGGGAATTGACCACACCTACCCTCCCACCCAGAAAACCCCACCAGGTGGCAGCATGGAGCCCTCTTGGGGTCCCCCAGATTTCTAGGGTGAGCTGGAAGAAGATAGTGTACCAATCAGGCATAGACAAGTCCTCATCCAACCATCCTTGCTCATGATTCTCCCAGGCTTTTTTTTTTGGTCCCATGTCTCCTAGCAACCCTGACCTCCACTGGTCTTTGTCATCACTAGCCAGAGCTCTCCCTGCACCCAAATGAGTGAGCACCATCTTCTGCCCTGACCAAGAGCTTTGTCCAGGCTCTTCTGATGCCCATAAAGCTTTGTTAAACAGGAGGCAATCTGGGAGAAGTCTGGCTTTCCTAAGTCTATATCCTACCCTTCATGTGGTAGCCTTGACCCAGGATTTTGCTTGAGAAGCAGAAGACAGGCTGAGGAGGGCAGGGACAGACCTTCTCTCCCCGAACAGTAGGACATGGGGCCATCCCTGCCAAAGAGGCAGTAGCTGGCCAACAGGCAAAGGAAGGTGGCCAAGGTGGGAAGAGAAGGGTGTGGTCAGATTTAATCCCTGATTCAAGAAGCAATACTCCCTGGGCTTGGGCTGGAGAATGGCCTCCGGAAGCCCCCTTCACTGACCCAAATCAAAATGGGCCTGTCCTCTCTTCAGTTCCCTAGGGAAAGCCAACCAAAGCAGCTCTGCCATTCACCTCTAAAACTTGCCTAACTCCATCCTCTCTAACCAACCTCCTGTCCCACTCCCCCCCAACCCCCACCAGCCTAGTAAGGACATAGTGCCCATCTTCCAGTTCCATTCTTATAAAAGCTAAGGCCAATACCCAGAGCTGCACTGGATCCATCACCCCCCCCCTCCTTCATCTTCTCAAGGTTCAGTCTCTGCCCTTAACCCTAGAATCTGCCCAATTAGAGCAAGGATCCATCAATACCCCTTCCTGCTCCTCAAACTCTGGTAAAGGAAATTGTCTTGCTATCTGCCTTGGGACTTCAGGCTAAGAGGGGAGGCCCTTGGTTCTGTGGCTTTCTTTTCCTAACAAAGAGGCAATTTCAGATGGACAAGTCCCACCCTATCCCCATCCCTACTCCCAGGCAAATAAGGAGAAGGGTAGCTGAGAGTCAAGGCCCAATCTCTGTCAGAAAGGAGCTGGAGGTGGGGAGCTGTGGCAGGGCTCCAGATCAGGGACAGCACTGCCCTTTCTATTAGGACACACCTGTCCAGAGGAACCTGACACGCTGTTGCTGCTCAGCAGAGCTTATCCCATATTATAGATACTCAAATGCCCCATTCCTGGGAAGGCAGGGTCACATACTCCAGGAGGGCTTCAGAGTACAGAAAGAGGGTAGGATTCAAGGGTGGGGGGAGTTGGCGCTCTGAGGATGGGGGAGGGGGCTCCCTGCCGACATGGCTGCCCTATGGGACCAGGGTGACTTTGTGGAAAGATCAGGCAAAAGCCAGCTCAGCTGTTTGGGTACCACAAGCAGACATGGAGACGTGAGACCAGGCCAAGAAAGCAGCTGTGCCTGCCAATGAGGGGAGTGAAGGAGGCCTAGCTGAGCTGATGAAGGAGCTGACCGTGATGCCAGGCAGAAGGCCCTGACAAAGAAAAGTAGACACAGCAGCTCAGCTGAGCTCGGCCACCTCCCAGCTCAGTAGAGCCAGAGGGCCGGTTTTCTGCTCATCATTGCTCCCTGAATACCTGGGACAGCACCTCTAGCCAACCTTACCACTAGGTCCAACTCCGGCCATTGTCAAGTACAGACAAGGGCCTCAGCCCTGAGTCATTGCCCTTAGTGGCAGAGCTGGCTGGGGCCAGTTGTTCTACTGTGAGGTCTGACATCTTACTCTCTGTGCATCAGTCCGCAGCTCTCAGGGACAGCAGCTGCCCTGGGCCCATAAGAAGGAGGCTTCAGAATAGGCCCTCCCATACCCAGCCTGCTGTCTGCATTTATTTACCTGACCTGGCACCAGACCTAACTCATCTTATTTCCCTATTTAAACAGAACTAGTCCTCCCACTTTCAGCCCCAGGCTCTGTTCGATCTATGCTCTGGGCAGCTCCAAGGCCCCTACTGTGCAACTTCCAGGAAGGAAAACAACAAAAGACTCAGATTTGGACAGTCAGCCCCCACCCAAATCACCTTCCCAACCCCAATACAAAACCCAGCAAGCCAGAGAAGACAGCCCCATAGCACCAAGTCCAGAGGGTCTCCAAGTGGGCACCTGAGATCCTATAACCTATGGGCAGTATGCACATCCTGCCAGGATTCCCCAGACGCCTGCACTCTCACCTCTCAGGGAAAGGAGGGGTTAAGCTTCCCACACATGTGGTTGTGTTTAGCTTAGCTCAAGGCTGAGAAAGGGAGGGGAGGGAGGACAGAGGAAGGGAAAGTTGGACCGAAGAGAAGAGGGAGGGGTGCAGTCTGCCCTCACCAATGAAGATTCTGCCCCCAAACCCCAGGCCCGCCTCCCAGCACCCGCCCCACTGCTGTCGATCTCTGCTGCCAGCAGCCCTAGTGGCAGCAGAGGCAGCGGCTCTTACCTTGGGTGTCCTGTGCCTCCCGGCACCACCTTCGCCAGTGCCACACAGCCACCAAGGTGACAATGTGCCCCACCACAACCAGGGAGGGGAAGAGATTACCAGAGGGGTCCATGGAGCCTCTGGGTGGAAAGTAGGCAGCCCCTGAGGGCTAAGCCTAGGCAGGCAATGCCGGTGCTAGCTGGAGCCTATGCCTGGGGCTGGTGCAGAGAGGCTGGGCAAAAGACGGCCCCCTCCCTGCTCGGAAAGGAGGGAGGGAGAGGGAGGGAGGGAAGGAGCCAGCTGATTGAAGCCAGCAAGCAGGGAGGAAGTTCCTCCTCAACTTGCCAGACCCAGCCCCTTCTGCCCCCAGGAGCAGCCTGCAATGCAGATGGAGGTGCTGCCCACTGGGCTCTCCTGCCCCTGCCCCCCCCCTCCTCAGCTGCCCCAAAGAAGAAAAGGGGAAGCCCCTGGGACTTTCTAGGGGATTCAGGGTATAGAACAACCAGCCCTTTCTCTCCCTCCCTCCCTCTCTCAGCTCCTCTCTGCTTCAGCTCAGTCTGGGCTCAGATGTCCCTCTGGCAGATACAGGGTGGACTCAAGGTTAGCCTTGGTCTTAACTCCTGCCTGCCCAGAGACACACCCTGTGGGGGACGGCCTGTTCCTGCTCTGGCTTCAGCCTCACAGTCCCCTGTGTCTGTAGACACAGCACCCTCTCCTCCCCCTGCCACCCCCACACAGAGCTCTGAGACTAGGCCAGAGCACAGAGAGTCCCAGTGCCTAGACATCCTATAGCGTTCAAGCCAGAAGGAGCCTGGGGGGTTATCTAGTCCAACCTCCTCATTTAATAGAAGGGAAAACAGATCTAGATAGGGAGAGGGACTAGCCCAAGGTCACACAGCTAATAAGTGGCAAAGCTGGGACTGGAACTTAGCTCTGTGCTATCCTTATAGGATCAAAGGACTTGGGTCTGGAAGGGGCTTCCTTGAGGGTCATTGAATCCAAGCCCCTTATTTTATAGATGAGGTAAATGAGTCCCAGAGAAGAGATTTGCCTGAGGCCACAAAGTCAGGATTCAAACACAGGTTCTTTACACAATATCCTTGGGTCCTATCATACCACAAAACCAGCTGAGGAGAAAGGATGTGTGTATGTGGAGGAGGATGCAGATATTTCTTCGTCTCCGAATCAAAACCCAGACCACCTGAAGCTACTTCCTCAGAGGAAGTATCTCAGAACCCCTGGCCCTTACTTTCCATGGGAAGTGGGAACCAACTGGGATGAGAAAAGGCAGCTATGAAAGCAACCAGGCCACACCAGGGCCTCGCATCACCCCACCAATGAACAGCCCCCCTTCCCCTCCAACCACCCCCAGAGAGTTCCCTCAAGTGCCAGTCATCAAGACTTTGCTGGACAGCAGCCTAGAATCTGCCAACAGCCTCAGGGTCAACCCAACCCACTGCATCTAGGATCTAAGGCCAGCCTTTCCCCCTTCCCTCCCCTTCCCCCACCCAGGCAGCCCCCACCTGCTGCTAACCAGGAGAGGATTAGAAGACAGAGGTTTATTTCTCTCCCTCTTTGCCCTTGTAGAGAACCCAGATCTAGATCAAGACCCAACAAGCCCCATCTGACAGGGCCAAAGCAGGAGAGGGGCCAGGCAGGGGCTAGCTACACAGAGCTTCCAGGGAACAAAGAAGAAGCCTGGTCCTGGCCATCCAGGATGTCAGACTTCCCCTAGAGCAGCAGGCCAGGCTTTTTATACAACCTTCGTCCTTGGGGTGAAAATAGCCAAGTCAACTTTTAAGAATGTCCCTTTCCAATCCAAAGCGAAGGCAGGAGACAGCCGCTCCCTTTGCCTCCTTCCCAACCCCCCCCCACCCCATCCACCATCACTGCCACCGCCTCTCCCCAAAGGCCTCAGCCCCCTCCAGCTCGGCCCCACCTACCCGGCACAATCTTCATTGGGGATCACTAAGTTCGAGGGGACAGCAACAGGCCAGGGAAGTCCCTACACCCCACACCCCACCAAGCAGGAGAGAGCCGAGGAGCAGCGACAGGGCTGAAGGCACAGAGCCGTTCAGGAGAGTTCAAACGGTTCCAGTGAAATGTCAGCACCACCTTCCCTTGAGTCCATTGGGGAGGGGGGGAGGGGGGTATTTGCAAGATATAAATATCAGACGGAGAGAGGAGAGCCTGCCACATCTACACCACCGTCATGCCTCCCAAGTTAGAACATGACAGGGTCCCTGGGGCAGCGAGGGCACTAAGCCCCTCGGACACTCCCCCAACACTGGCAGCCAGGGACAGAGGAGATGGGGGAGGAGGATGGTGGCTCTGGGCCACACACCCACCGCCTCTCCCCCCAGGGGCCACTCCCACCCATTTCTACAGTTAAGTCCAAGATTTCTAGAGTTTCTGCAGCCCTCTCTCCCCCAAAGCTCAGAGTACACTTTTATCCTCACTCCCTTTCCCCCACAAGATATGAGGATGGCAGCAGGTAATCTCTCCAATGTACAGATAGAAAAACTGAGGCTGACAGAATACATGGTTTCCCTAAGATCTTGCAGCAAGTCAGGGTCAGAGAGGAACTCAATCCCAGGCAGATAGAAAACAGCCCCTGCTCCTGGGCAGAACCACCTCAAACCTCTCTCTCCTTCCTCGAGAGTTCACAAGGTGAGTTCACAGAAAGCTATTTGTTTGAAAGATAAGATCCCAAACTTAGAACGAAGGGGCCTTAGAGGAGGGGTACAAACCCCTAATTTTACATATGAGGAAACTAAAGCCCAGAAAGGGTCAAGGACTTGCCTAACATCACACCAGCAGTAAATGGCAGAGTTTAGATTCTAACCCAGGCCTTCTGACTCCAGACTAAGTGATCTCCCCACAGTTCTAGGATATCTCCTAGCAGGTTTCAAAAGTACTGTACTAGGTGGTCCAGTGGATAGAGCACTGGCCCTGGAGTCAGGAGGACCTGAATTCAAATATGACCTGACACTTGACACTAGCTATGTGGCCCTGGACAAGTCATTTTAACCAGATTGCCTCCCCCACCCCCACCGGGTGCTAAGCTGAACAATACTACTTATTAGCTCTATGACCTGAAACAAATTTACTTTCTTTTTTCTGAGCCAGTTTCCTTAAGAGGGAAATACTACCACCCACCCAACCAACGTCACAGGATTAGTGAGACAGGATCCAACAATCTGTTGGTGGACAAAGTGCTCTGTGACCCATGAATGGCTCTCTACATACAGAGGAGGAGAGAGAGGAGGCAGATCCCCTCACGATGAGAAAGCACAAGAACATGGAGTTTCTGTGGACTTGCACCCCTCTACCCCCAGGGTTCAGAGAACACCCAGATTGCACCATAGTAAAGGGACGATCAGAGGCAAAGTGCAGCCTACCCTATTCCCAATCCCTCCCCCCATCCCAGTCTAGCTCTCTCTGCCCCACCTGCCAGGGAGCAGAATTCTTAGCCTTCCCTACCCCCAAGGACAGGGCTGTCATAAGCCATTCACTTCTGATCTTCCTAAAGGAATCTTTTTTTTATTTATTTTATTTTTAATTCTTGGAATAAAACAAGTATTTCCATAACACAGTATAATAGAAAAGACAATTGCACATGAAACTGCAAATCTATTAGTTCAACTTGCTTTTCCTTTTAAATAAATAAATTTATCGTATACATTTCTTTTTTTTTCTCCCTCCCCGTCCTATCATTAGACACACACAGAATTATTCTATACACTCTATATATACATACTTCTATTTCTCTGGATGCAAATTAATAAACAGCCAGGAAAGGCAGGAGGGAGGCATTCAGGGAAAAGTGCTAAGAAACAGAGGGGGCTTGGCATAGGAACTGGGACTGAGCCTTTGATTTCACTGAAATAGGGAAGCCTCAGGTCAGCACCTTCTCTGTAACTTAACTCTTAGCAAGCTGCCTGGAATACTGAAAAAAATAAATGAATCACCCTGGAGAGGCTCCCCAAGCAATGCGTACACTCATTTTTGCTGTAAGAGGCAGCTATTTGCTTTCCCCCATTCTCCTCAAGCCCTGTCCAGATCTTTTGAAGACACAGGGTGCATATGGAATTCCATCCATGGCTTGGCATGGAGATGGCAAGGGGAGGGTCTTCGCTCAGCTGCCAAAGCCCAGACAATTAAAAAAAAAAAAGCTGACCTTTCTAGATAATGCTTTACCTACCTAACTCATCTCACAACAGCCCGGGGATATAGGTACTATTATGATCATCCCACAGGAAACGGAAACTTGGAAGGTTTAAGTAACTTGCTCATGGTCACTCAATTCTGAATGGCTGCCAGAAAGGATCAATTTTAGAATAAGAAATTCTATTTCCCAGCAGTAAGGAGTCAGCAGAATAAGCCATATACATTATGATGGGAAATGACTTCCAAAAGCATGGAAGCTACAGAAAACCTCATCCAGAATACCATCATATGAAGGCAAAAAAAATGGATTAAAAACCATTTATCAAGCACTTAGTTAGTAAAGTACTAACCTTACCCATGCAAAGTCCTTAGGTATAGAAATACAAAAAGCAAGCAAAAAGTTTGCCCTCAAAGAGATTGCATTCTGATAGTTTAAAACAAGATATATGGGGGAAAGGGGCAAGGAAAGATCCAAGAGTGGAAGCTGAATTTTTCTCTAGGAAGTCACAGGAATGGTAAGTGCTGTCATAAGACTGATCTGAAGCTAGGATGGGGTGGTGGAGTGAAAAGGGCTGTTCCGTCACTTTTATTTGTCCCCCACCCTCCTCCTGACTCACTGCCTAGATGGGTTTCTCAGAATAAATAATCTTCTCTGCTCTGGGAAATTATAACAAATAAAATTATAATTCTTTCCTCCCCTCCCCTCCAGGTCTGAGCCCCTAATCAGAGACTGTCATCTACAAACATTGACATTTTAAATCTTTCTCTTTTCTCTTAGGACAGCTCCCTTCAATCCCCTCCTCCCAACTATTTTCCCTAATAAAGGCACCCAAACAAACATTCCCCAAGGTTAACACAGTTTAACAAATGTTCAAAACTAAGAAAGGCAACCTAACTCTTAAGCAGCAGGCTGATTTAGGTTCTCATGGGGAGGCCAAGGAGGGAAAGGACACACAAAACTACCACCCTGGAGGGGTAGGAGGATGAGGGGACCAGGTGGGGAAGTCAGGTGGGGAGGCAGCATCGAACACAGCATCCATCCAGGTGTCTCAAGCTTGATGAGTCACACAGCCTAGATCCAAGGGTCCTGAAGTCCCTCCTGGAGGCTGCCACTAAGACATCCACTAGAAAGTAAGCTCCTCGAGGGTAAGGATTTTTCCTCCTTTAGTCTTTGCATTACCAGCTCCTAGAATAGTGCCTTGGCAATTTTTTTTTAGCAAACCTATGATTTCAGATCCTGTGAATTCATTGGTGTAGCCCTATCTTGATACAGGCCAACATGTTTTCTGAAACTTATAGTCCTGGTGAGTTGCCAAGGGTCCTGAGAAGTTAAGTGATTTGCCCAGGGTTAGATGCAGAGCCAGTGTGTGTTAGACACAAGACTTGAATGAAGGTCTTCCTAACTCTCAGGTCAGCTCTCTCCCCACCGTGCCATATGCCACCCTGGCATATAATATGCACTTAATAATAGTTTGTCATTTGGGAATCAATTGAAGAATTCCTCTTTACCTTTGAGGTGGCCTCTAAAGCGTCTCCAGTGGAGAGTCCTGGTTGGGCCAGAAAGACTCCAGAGTCATCTTTTGCTTTTATAATGTTCTCTCAGAGTCTTTGACTTCTTTCCCTTATTACGATGTCAGAGGGCACCTCGACCTAATTGTCATTCTGCATGGGTTTGGAAGGTTGTGGACTCAGGACCCTAAAACCTGAAATCAGCAAGCATCTACTTCATCAGAAGGAGAGACAGTCTTCTCCTCCCCCCACACTCCATGCGGATACCTTGGCCTACAATGTTTCCATAATTTCAAGCAACTCTGCCCACTGAGGGGAGGGAATGTGATGAGAAGAGAGACCTACATGTGTCCCTACCCACTCAACAGAGAAAGATGTTCCCAACAACCTCCTGTTGTCCACAAGTGGCAAAGGCCAGGAAATGTGCTCAGGGCCAGCAATCAGCTCGGATCTCATCTGAAGCCAGGGCCAAACATCCCTTCCCAGTCAGAGGCAGCCTATGCCAAGGAAGCTGCTACTGAGGACTCTGCTCAGTCTGGTGAAGAAGACATCTGCAGCGGGCCATGGTAGGCACGAGCAATCAGAGAGACCTAAAAGGGAAGGGTCTGGTGGCCCTTTAAGATCCTTCCATAGGGACCTCCCAGAAAGCAGCTCCCAGAGATTCGGGGGAGATAGGGCCCAGCCCAGGAAAGCCAGGCATGGGGACACAAAGAGCGAAGGACCAGGAATAAGCATAAATTATCTAGTGGGTGCAGAGAGAACCAGAGGATACAGATTTCCTCTGCCCTCTCACCCCCATCATGTGCTCAGGACGAGTCTAGGGAGAGCTGCTGACTCAACTGGGAGTCGTGAGAAAGCCTCCAGGAAATTCCAGGTACTGTCCTGCCAAGAGCATGGATGATACTGTACCATGTGCAGTCTGGCGTGGATCCTGGCTGCTGCTCTCTGGAGCCCCTGACCCAAGGCCACAAGACCCAGATCGGAGAGAATCGATAGAACCCATGTGGTATAATCACTGTAGAGGGAAAGGCAGCACATGGAGGACAGAGGACCCAGCTCCATAAGAAGCTTTCCTACAAAGGGACCTCACCACCATCACCACCAAACACATGCACACACAGTATCATGGAAACAATGAAAGTCCTGTAGGGAAACAGCCTTGCCCCTTCCCCTTGGCATGCTGCTATTCAGAGTTTCATTAGCATGGGGCAAAGGCAAAAAACCCCAGGCTGCCCCACCCTACTTTTCCCACTCCTAAAGCCAGCAGCACCCCCTCCCCCTCCATCCTGCCCACCAAATTCTTTCCCCTGCTATATTCATATTCAGGGACTTCTCTGGGATATAGCAAAGGCACGCACTGTTCCTGGGGCCAGACTTAATGGCTCCCCTTGACCCTCACATTCCCAAGAGGGGGAGATGCGCATCGGGACACGTCATGGCCCAACTATGCTAGCCACCCAACCTTCCAGAAAGGGAGACTGAGACCCCAGAGGAAACTCCTGCATATCGGGCGTTCCTAGGTTCTCTCCCAGATGTAGTGGCCCTGGCACCCAGGCAGGCCCACACACGTGCACAGCCAGGGTCTGGATCCTCAAGCACCGTCACATACCTTGGCCTCGCTGGATTAGTTCTTCCATGCAATACATCTCCATGGCCCTCAAGTCCCAGGCCAGGAGCAAGCAGAGAAGTGAGTGGCTCAGAATGAACTGACAGGCAGAGGAGGGGAAGAGCAGGAAGAAGGGCGGGAGGGAGGGAGGGAAGCCAGCCACAGGCTGTGAGTGAGCAGGGAGCTGGGAGCGGGGAGCGGGGAGCGGCTCCTCCTCACAGCCCTCGCTGCCACCCAGCTCAGCCCCTCTTTAGTCACACAAGACCAGAGACAAGACGAGTCAGACTAGCCCCAGCAACTTCTGGCCTAAAGGCCTCTTCCTCCCTCTCCCTCCCTCCTGCCTGCCTGCCTGCCCTACCACAAAGAATAGGCACCAGTCCTCCCCACACCCATGGGACAGCCCTAGCCCTAATCCTGCCCCAATCCTACAGGTGCCTCAAAGCTCAGCCCCTTCACGTTCCCCACAGGGTCTGTCCCCTCATCTCCAAAGCCTTGTCTTCTACCCTCTTCCATTTTCTCACCTAGGTGGTGTAGTGGTTAGAGCTCTAGGCCTGGAGTCAGGAAGACCTGAGTTCAAATCCTGCCTTAAACACTCGATACTTACTAGCTGTGTGACCCTGGACAAGTCACAACCCCCACGGCCTCACAAAAACAACAACAAACAAACAAAAAGAAAACAAATCACAGCATCCAACTCCCCTGTTTGTTGTGAGGATCAGATGAGATAATATTTGTTACCTGGCCCATAGTAGGCACTTAATAAATGCCCTTTCCCTACACCCTTCCTTAGAACATCAGCTGGAAGGCCAGCTGGCCTCAATGCAAATGGCTATAAGCAGTGGTTCACCTCAACTGGTCCCTGGCATTATCAAGCCACTCCCATCTCACCATACCCATGTCCTGACCTCTCCAGTAACCCCAGAAACTATATAACCACCCTAACTTCTCCCATATCACACAGCCATGGTCCAGCCTCTGTGGTGAAACTACCTTTCTCTTCTTGAAAATGAAAACTGTCTATTAGTAAATGGGCAAGGTATTTGAATTCTGGAAAACTGCAGGGCAGTATGGTCACCACTCCCCTGGAAGCATCAGCTAAAGAGCCCAAGGAAGTGAGCTTGGCAAGCCAAGATGTTCCTTACACAGATCGGGCAGGTATCACTGGGCACTCTGGTTCAGATGCCTTCTCAGGCTAGGGATTTGGTGGAAGGTGTATGAGAGGACACCAGGTCTCTAAGCAGAAAAGGGAGGGCCTGATCTTGAACTTTGCAAAGAGCCACGTCTGAAGTGTTTGGGGGAGACAATGGGGGAAGATATGCCATAGCCTTGGGGGCGGGGCTTGTTTCGGCTAAAGGAACCAGCACTTCAACTAAAGCCAAGAACCAGTCCAGTCTTACTCACAGCTCTAGGGGAAGTGTGCCCAAGATGCAGTGACAGCCATAGATAGGCCAAGGCAAGAAGTAAGCACCCTAGACTGGGCTTAAGGCTAGATTATATGGTGTTAACTGAAGATCCCCATTTCTGCCTCACTTCCCAGTGCAGGGATCCCAGGAAAGGACTGCGGGTAGGGGGTGACCAGACAGAAAGGGGGGAGCTACATGGGGAGGATGGAGAGAGGAGACATGTGGGGAGGAAGATGGAGAGGGGGAATTATGTGGGGAGGGAGAGGGGAGATACAGAGGAGAGGGGAGACATGTGGGGAGGAGGATGGAAAGGGGGAGATATGTGGGGAGGGAGAGGGGAGATATGTGGGAGAGGGAGATGGAGAAGGGGAGATATGTGGGCAGTCAGAGATAGGAGAGTAGGAAATTCAGATGGAAGCCAAGACCACAGAACAGCAAGGGGGCTGCAGGGCAGGTCCTCCCCTGAAAAAGCAGATGTCTGCAGGGAGCCAGGAACAGTAGGGTGGGGCCATCAAAGAGAGCCAGGAGGCTGGGGTCCTGGGCTGACTAAGCCTGGAGCTACAGCCCCATCTGCCCTGTTTCCTGTTGGAAACTCTGAGCTGACAGAATGCTCAAGTGGCAGCCACAGGGCTGAGTCACCAGCAGTGCTTGGGGCGAAGCTGAGGGGCAGAAGGGGGGTGGACCTCATCACTGAGGCAGGAGAGCAAAGCTGTCCTTGGGGTCCAGGCTGGCCAACCCCAATTCCACTCTCCAGGGCCAGTGTTGCCCAAGAGAAGCCTGGAAGGCTCGGGGAAGGGGGAGGAAACAGAGAATGGGGAGAAGCAGGAAGGAGAAGAAAGGAAAGAAATGGGAGAGGGAGGAGTTACAGGATCACCACATCTACAACCACAAAAGGGGGGAGCAAGGAAATCCAGGTATTTCACTGATCACTGTGAGCAGGCTCCAGAGGAACCCAGGAACTGGACTGTACAGACTGTCCTGCCGTCAGGGACAGAGAAGGGAGGAAGAAGAAGAGAAGCAGATGGAAT
The DNA here is from genome assembly GCF_028583685.1 of Petaurus breviceps papuanus. Lineage (NCBI taxonomy): Eukaryota > Metazoa > Chordata > Mammalia > Diprotodontia > Petauridae > Petaurus > Petaurus breviceps. The sequence goes on along the minus strand of NW_027186199.1, from coordinate 1,537,891 downwards.
AAGGTAGAGGAGAGAAGCCCAGGCATCCTGGCTGAGGGGGGATCCCCAAATCCCCGGGCTGCCACAAAATTCCAAGAAGCAAACAAGGATAATATTTGTAGAGTGCCTGGCATATAGTAGGTGCTTCACAGAGGTTTATTTCCTTCCTCCCAAAGGGGCCATAACTGTGGCCAAACAGAAAGATGGAAAGAAGATCTGGCAGCCTGCCTCAATGGGCCCTATGTCAAGCATCTGTGGGTCTGTGAAGTGTTTTGCAAACATCATCTCACAGAATCTTCCTTGCTACCCCAACCCTTTCAGGGAAATACTGCAGGTCACTGTTATCCCCATTTTAAGGATGAAAAAACTGAAGCTCAAAGGGGTTAAAGGATTTTCCCCTAGCTAGTGTCAGAGGCGGGAGTGTCTTCTGATCCCCAAAATCCAGAGCTCTTTAAACTATACCACACTGCCTCCAGGAATACCATCAGGAATACCTGGTCTCCTGCTCCCAATTACAGTATCACAGTTCTAAGACTAGAAAGGACCTTCAATAGCTACTAGCTAATAACAGCTGACATTTATATAGCACTTTAAGGTTTGCAAATTGCTTTACAAATATTATCTTATTTTTGTGCTTGTTAACAACGCTGGGAGATAGGTGCTATTATCGCTCTCATTTTACAGATGAGGAAAATTAAGGCACACAGAAGTAAAGTGACTTGCCCAGGGTCACCTAGTTAGTAAATGTCTGAGGTTAGACTTGAACTCAGGACTTCCTAACTCCAACTGCACTTCACATGCTGGAGGTCTTTAGCATAACACTCTCCCCACCCATCCCCCAAACATGAAGTTAAGTGACTTGCCAAAGGTCACAAAGTATCACAAGTCACAAGTAATATGTGAGATTTTAACCCAGGTCCTCTGGGTTTCTCTTAGCACTGTACCATGATGACACAACTTCCATCCTACCAAATCATCCAATGCAGTTCCCAGAACAGTGCCATTCATCTCCAGCCACAGGCTTTTCACCATCCTGTTCTGTCAGGGACCCACCTTTCATATAACCCTCTTTCTCTCCAGAGCAACCCCTTGGGTAGATGTAGGAACCCTCTGGCCTCTTGGACTCATTCCTGGGGGTGACAACCAGGATGGTGAATGAACTGAAAATTAGGCTCAAGATACAAGGACAGATTGAAGGAGCTGGGAAGGTCTAAGCTAAGGAAAAGAATACTTAGAGGTGGTAAGCGGGGTGGGCATGATAGCTTTCTTCAAGTATTTTGAGGGCTGTGGAGTAGAAGAGTGATTAGGCTCATTCTGCTTTATCTCAGAGAGTAAGGCTAAGAACAATGGGTGGGAAATCACAGAAAAGTAATTTAGGCTTTTTTTGGGGAGGGGGAGGGGATAGGAATAGGGTCAGGGATAGGGAAGAGAATCCAGACCTTATGATTTCATCTGTATAAGGAAAACTTCTGGTGAGGAAACTCCCTCTGCCAATGAAGACTGGCAATTTACAAAGATTCTGTAGTCAGAAGTTAAATGGCCTGCCCAGGGTCACACTGCTACCATGTATTACAGGTGGCACCAGAACACAAGTCTTCCCTGTACATCTTTCTCTATATACTGCACCATGCTTCCTCTCTGTAAAACTACATCAAGATTTAGGTTTGACACAAGGGACAGCTTCCTAAAAATATGTCCCCAAGTAGACCGGCTGCCTTGGGAGGTAGGAAGCATATCTCCCCCCCTCCAAGCCCTCCCCATCATCTCCCAGACCACTTCTAACTTCCTATTCCCCTCATTGAAGCTCCCTAATCTGAAGAGGTGGTAGTAGAGGGGTGGGGGAGCAAGGTAGGGTCACTGGAGGCAGTAACCCATCGACCCAATCAGAGCTCAGAACCAGAAAGAGGCGGGGAGAAGGCTAGCCCTAGACAGCCTGCCCATTGGCCAGGTCAGAGCAGAAGGGAGAGGAGAGAGAAGAGGGGTGATGAGAGGTGGGCAGAGAAAGGGGGGTGAGCAGAGAAGAGATGAGCAGGACCAGAGTTTTAGAGCTGGAAGGGAATCTGGAGGTCATCCAGCCCAAACTCCTCGTGTTACAGTGGGGGAAACTGAGTCCTGCAGAGAGAAGGTAATTCTCCCAAGGTCACAGAGGTGGTAAGCAGCAGGTGTGGGAATTCGATTCCACACCTTCTAGCCCCAGATCCAGCAGGCTTCCCACTCTGCTACACTGGACACTGCAAGGAGGGAGCTGGGTGGGAGGAGAAGGCAAGGGGAAGGCAGAGAAGGTAGCTGGGGGAAAGAAACAGAACTGACAAAGCTCTTTCCTGTGGATAACTCTTTGAGGTAAGTAATACAGGTATTATTATCCCCATTTTATAGATGAGGAAACTGAGGCCTAATGAGATGGAGGAAATGACTCAGAGTGCCCCAGTTGGTAAGTGTGGGCGCCAGGGTACCAACCAACGTTCCTGACTCCAAGTCCAGCCCTGCTCCTCTCCTTTCCCTGGGCCCTCCTCCCCATGAGCCAGCAGGCAGGCCTCCCAGGGGCCCCCAAGCCTGGATCTATGGTGAGCTGGAGCAGAGGAGACCCCAGCTCTCTAGCTCCAAGCACCCTCCTGAGCCTGGTCCCCAGGGAATAAGGCTGAGGCTGGGGAGGAGCAGGGCCCTAGGCTGAGATTAGCACTAGGAGAGGGGCGGAGCCAGCTAGGAGCAGCTGTCCATGCCTGTCCAGGGCCCTAAGAAGCATGTCTGCCTCCAGCACCCCCAATACTCAGGCCCTGAACCAGGCCTCCTGCAACTCAACCTCAGTGCCCAGGGCTCTGCCCACTGAGGACAGAGGAGGAGAGGGAAGGATACCACCAGGCCTGCCCCTGTCCCACCTCATGCCAACAAGGAACCCCGGACAATTGGGCCTCAGGATCCAGCCAAGAGAGAGAGGGTGACACCTGCTGGTCTCTTTGAGCTCCCCCCCAACCCAAGAACAGTGAGAGACATCCCCAAGGCCTGCTATAGGATCCCTCAAGCTCCATAGGATCCCAGCCATCCCACCCCCAATTCCCTCTCAGACAGTGGGGATGCTGACCTGGGGCAGGGGTGGGCTCCGGGGCAGTCCGTGCCAGGGTCCCCCGGGAAGTGGGCACCACCGATGGCTCAGGCACCTCCTCATCCTCCTTCCGGCGATAGGCCTGCCGCTCTTCCCGGGCACTGTCAGGCCTCTTGGGAGGGCAGCTCAGGGGTCCCTGAACCGTCTGCACCCGCGTGGGTGCCCGACGGGCAGGAGCCACCATGGCCACAGGACGGCGGACACGCTGCAGGGATGCAGGCACAATCTCGGGGGGAAGGTGCAGGTACTGGCGCAGGTGGGCAATGCCCTCATTGGTGAGGTACCAATAAAAGTGGCGCCAGGCAAAAGTCTCCCGCACCAGGCCTCGTGCCCTCAGTGAGCCCATGGCCCGAATGACCTGCAGGTTGGTGACCCCACCAGGCACATGGGGATGCAGGCTCTGAGGCCGCAGATCCTTCTTGGCCACCATCACACCTTCCCTGAAGAGCAGCTCATAAATGGCCCGGAGCTGGTCCAGGGGCATGAGCATGCCAGCCACCATGGTGAAGACGGGCAAATGGGGAACCCGGGAATCAGTGATCGGGGCCGGGCTGCAGGCGGAGCCCAGGGAGAAGAGGGAGGCAGCAGCAAGCTAGGAAGGCAGCTTCCTCTCCCCAGGGCCTGGCAGGCGGCTGACAAGCAGGCAGGCGGGGCACAGGAATGATCAGCAGGACAGCAGGGGAGCAGCCGGCCGGTAGGAGTGCAGCGGCAGAGGACTCCTCACTGAGACGGCAGGGAGGGACAGCACTTAGCACATGCCCCGCACTGAGCCCTGAGGATCTCCCTGGCCCAGCCTGGGCCCCGGGCCCCACCCCCTCAGCACTGCCTGCCAGGCAGTTCAGTCCCAGCCCCCTCTGACTCAGCAGCCAATGGGCCCGCTGCCCCTCCCGGCCAGACTGCCGCCACTGGGGTGGGGAGGGTGCTGTGGGGGTATAGGAAAGAGGAGGGGATGAAGGGGTTCAGCTCTCCCAATATGCCCCTTCTCTATCAGAAATTACTTCACTTTGGAAACACTTCCTTCAATGAGCTTAAGTGGGGGCCTTGAGGCAGGGGGGCCAGATGGAAATCATTGGTACAGAAGATGGGGGAGGCACCAACACAGGGGCTGGGAGGCCTGGGGGGCGGGGTGAGATGGGTGGGGGTAGTCTGTGCCTATTGGGTTGGGGCTGAATGAGCCGAAGATCTGAGGCCTAAAGGGTCCCGGGAGAATCAGACTAAGAGCTAAGTGAAGAACCTGGGAGGGGGCCATGGCTAGGCTGGGGAGGGGATGAGATGGAGCTCGGAGGAAGAAACATTAGTGCTGGAAAGTGGCAAAGAGGATTCCACTGCTCTGCGTCCCCCAATCCTTTGGGAAGGGAAGCGCTATCCCCAGAGCCTGAGAGGCCAGACCCAATGAATGAGCCTGGCTAGAAGGGCACCCACCCTCTTTGGTTTTCCTGGGGACTCTCTAGAGGGGCACCTGCCCCTACACCCAGGAAGCATTCCTGATTCAGGTCCAAATCCCCTCCCCTTAACCTTTTCCATGTCAGGCCAGATTAGGAGCAGCACTGAACACTTTGTTCCCCAAGGTGCCAAATAACTTCCACCTGGATCCTGGAGCCAGGATCAGCAGGCGCCTCGGGAGGCTGGGCAGGGCCACCAGTGTGACCCCCAGCAAGCAGAACTGGGCAGCCGGGCCCACAAGAAGAATCCATCTTTCCAGCTGCCATGAGGAAATCAAAGTCACCCTGAGGCTCAGTCTTGCTCTGCCCCGCCCACGTGGCTATACATTCCGGGGGGAGGGAGGGAAGAGAAGAACAGGCCCTGGATGGAGTGGGTGATGCTGAGCACATGCTTCTTCCTAGGGGTCTCTGCCTCAGATTCCCCTGTAGGCTGAAGTGAGTGAGGACAAGGGGAGAGTGGCACCGGAAGAGGGGCAAGGGAGTGGGTGGAGAGGAGGGGGGGTGGAAGGGAGGAGGGTGAGTGGAAGCAAGAAAGGAGAAGACAGGTGTGTGCGGCCAGTGGGGGAAGGGGGGCAGGAGGAGACAGGTTGGGAAATGGAGGGATGTGGGACAAAATGGAGATGAGGAGGTAAGGATAAATGGGAGATACAGAGCAAGTGAGATAGGTATAGAGAAGAAGAGGGAGGCAATAAGTGGAAGAAATAACTGAGGGAGACAGGTGTGTGCAGATAAGGTGTCCTCACCTCCAGTCAAAC
>NW_027186199.1:1526697-1532515 GCF_028583685.1 Petaurus breviceps papuanus | reverse complement strand
GGGGGGGGGGGGGGGAGCAGATCCGGAATGGGAGGGAGGAGCAGGCGGTAGGCGTGGGGGACGGGTTTAATGGGGCGGTCACCATGACAGCAAGGAGCACACAGGCAAACAGAGCAGCCCCCACCCCCTGACGTGGAAACTTTGAAGTCAGAGCTGAGTCTGGCCAATTCCCACAGACCACAGAGGGATAGGAGAGAAGGAGGGAGGGAAGGAGGGAGAGAGGCCCTGGCACCGCAGGGCACAGGGGAAGGCACAGTCTGGGGGAACACGTTCTAAACCATCTTGGTTGTTGGCATCCTTCCCCTACTACCCAGTTAGGGAGATAGAGGAGGGAAGGGGGTGCAGAAAAGACCAGCTCCCGGGAGAGAAAGAGACAGACTTCAGGACGACTGGTCAGTGAGAGTGTCTAAGTCCCTAAGGTTCAGGGAGTCAGAACTCTCCCTCCCCATTTCTCCTCAAAACCCTCTACAGTAGGGGCACTTAATCATGGATCCCCTTTGACAGTCTAGTGAAAACTGTGGATCCTTCCTCTCAGAATAGTGCTTTTTTAAATGCATGAAATAAAATACAAAGGAATACAATTAGAGTGAAATGCAGTTATCAAAATACTATTAAGTTGCAAAGTTCATAGACCCTCCAAAATCTACCCAGTCTCCCTGGAACCAAGGTTAAGAATAGCTGCTCTAGGGGCCCCATCCGACCCCCAGCGAGAATCACGGAATATCACTGCTGGGAAGGACACAATCTCAGAAGTATCCAGTCCAATTGCAGCCCCAAAATATGGACCATCCAGCCTTTGCCTGCTTAGATGCTTCTAAGGTCGGCTCATTCGACTTCGAGAAAGCTCTAATCGGTAGAAATGTTTCTAACTAAATGGGACATCAAGCCAAAGCTCTCTGAAATGTGTTCTTTGTGCTTCTCATTCAGTTCTGTGGGTCCAAGAAGAAGCAGGAAACCACAGAACGATAGGGCTGGAAAAGGAGTGTTCCAACCCCCACTCATTAAGGAATCCCCACTATGACACATCCAACAAGTGGTCGAGGGCTCTACTGAGCCACTCATTTCACTCTCAGGCTGCTCTAACTGTGAGGAAGTTTTTCTTTACATCAATCCTAAATTTGTCTCCCTGAGATTCCCCACCCAGTGTTGCTAATTCTGCCCTCTGGGGCCAAATAGAACACACTTAATCCCTCCCCATGTGACAGAGCCTCAAATACTTAAAGACAGCTATCAAGTTCCCCCAGAATCTTCTCTTCCCCATTCCTGATGGTTCAAGGTCTGGAGGTTTCAACAAAGACAAATTCACAAATTTACCCTTTTGTTTCTGTAGTTTAATAAAAGGCAGGAAGATCAGATTTAGAGGCTCACCTCTGTCTCTCACACCTACAATCTGTGTGACCAAGCTGTGTGACAGGTCCCTCAACCTCTCTAAGTCTCAGTTTCCCTATTAATAAAATGGGACTAATGAATGCCTTTAGCACCTATTTCATAGGATTATTGGAAGGCTCAGATGAGAGAACATGTCTTGCAAAACTTTAAAGCTAATGCCTCTTCAATTTGATTTTACTCAGTTTGACAATAATTTATCTACAAGGAACTGACTGGGAATACCAATATAAAAAAAAAAATAGTCCCTGCCTCCAAATGCTTACATTCGACCTGAATGGAACACTTATTTGACAGTCCCTTAAATACTTAAAGACAAATATCTGTCAGCCCCAAGTCATCTCTTTTCCAAAAGAAATATTCCCAGTTCCTTAATCAGCCTTCAAATGGCATAAGCCCATGGCCTTTCACCATCCTCGTCACCACCACCACTGCTACCATGCTCTCCAGCTTATCAACATCCTTCCTAAAATGTGGCATCCAGACCTGGACACTATTCTCTAGATGCAGGACAGAGGACAGCAAAACTCTCACATCTAGGTCTGCACACTTCTTCTCTAAGGACAGCCTAAAATCATTAGCTTTCTTGGCTGTCATATCCAGCTGTTGATTCATATTTACTAAGAGCAAAGGGAGAAATTTCTACTCTGACCAGTACAAAAGTTGGTCTCTTAGCTACCAGAAGGAAACTGCCCAACCTCTGCTTCTCCTCCAACCCCCCGCCCCCAATGGAGGGGAGCTCCAAGTCCTCCCCTTATATTACAGAAGCACATTTATTTGATATCCCAGAGCTCCCCAGCATCTGTCCACTCACATGCAACAACTATCCAAGACTGAGACCAACCCTGAGCAGGAGGGAGGAAGGGATTACTGTACTGTTCCTATTTAACAGACTCATCAGAGTTGGCAAGAAGGTCACTGGGTCAACTAGTCCAACTAATATCTGAACCAGAATACTCTCTACAATACACCTGATGAGCATATTTGAGTAAATAAATCATCAATGAAATCTATCCATCCATCTACCCATCCATCTAGCCTTATGCTTGAAGTAAAGAGTAAACCCACCACCTTAAGAGGGAATCCATTTGATGTTTAGAGATGACTCTGTTAACCAAAGTTTTTTCCTTGTATCAGGGCCAAATCTTCCCCTCCGAAAATTCTCACCATTTGAGACATAGGCATACAGACACTGAGAGAGGATAAATGTTTTGCTAATGGAACATAAAATGTTAGAAGAGTTAGAACGGCAGAACTTTAGAAATCACCTGGTCCAGCCTCCTACTCAATCCAAGGGGCCTCTCTGAAATAGGTCTAACTGCAACATTAAAATTTTGCTCGCTCCCATTGAATGGGAAGCCCACTGTCTCCATTCCATTTCTGGACAACTCTACCTGTTATAAAGTTCTTTCTTTTCTTGCTTGAAATGGGCCTTCTTGAGTCCACTACACTTAGTTCTGCTTTCTGGGGTTAGACAGAACACATTTAATCACAGAAGGATAGATTTAGAACTCAAAGGATCCTCAGGAGTCATCTACTCTAACTTCTTCATTTTATAGATAAAGAAAATGAGGCCCAGAAGAAATGACTTGTTCAATGTCATAGTAAGTAGTAAGGTAGTATCAGAGGTAGGATTCGAACCCAGCCCTCCAGCTCCAAATCTAGCACCCTTTCCATCAGACCAAACCCTCTCCCTCTTCTGAATAAGGACCCCCAAGATAACTGAACACAGAAATCATGTTATTCAGTGGAGAAGAAAGAATACTGGTCTAGGAGTGAGGAGACCTGGGCTTTAGTTTCTGCTCTATCACTAAGCAGCTGTGTGACCTTAGGAAAATCACAGCCTCTCTGGGCTTCATCTTCCTCATCTGTAAAATGAAAGAGTTGGGCTAGCCCAGATCCCTTCCAGTTCTAACAATTAAAGAACCTGTGCCCACTGTCTTCTTTTATCCAGGCCAAAAGGTCCTTCAACTAATATTCAGATGACAATTTTCAGTCTTCTTATCAGTTTTGATTGCCTTCCTCTGGACATACCTCAGCTTATCAATGTCCTTCCTAAAATGTGATTCTCCAAATTGGACACAATTATTTGAAATGTGGTTTAACCAGGACAGAGGAAAATGGACTACCCCCTCACTTTGGACTATTAAAATCCAAGTCTCCTGACACACTAGTGGGTGTCCCAGTGATATACCTCCTGAACCCATCCTTTGTCCAAAAACATCCTGGATGATGTCCCCCTAGATAGAGAATATTCAGACCATTTCCCAATATTCCATTGTCATTTCACACTCTCTTTCTCAATGAAATACTTCCACATGGTCTTTCAAGTATGGATCCCATTCTTATGACATGCCTCACCCCAGCCCTTCCCTTATTATCCCTTGACACAAGATGTCTCCACACAATACTCCCCCCACCATCCTCCATGGGTCATTCATCAATTCCTCTAAAAGTTCCCTGACGGTGATGACGATAATGATGATGATGATGACAGCTAGCATTTCTGGTGTTCTAACATTTGCAAAGCACTTTAAAAACACAATTTCATTTGATGTTTCCCAATATCCTTTGTCATTCCCCAAACTCAATCTCTCTATTCAAGCCATGTCTTCCAAACTATCTCCCAACACAAGGTCCTACCACTGAGACAACGGTAGGACCCATTATCCCCCACGGCTCTTCCATTCAGTTCCTCCATCCAAAGGACTGTAGGTCCTTGGCACACTGGGGATATGATGCAGTGCTTCCAGTGTGCAGCAGAGGGCAGCAACTCCACTGCCTTTAAAGAGAGAGTAGGAGGGTGGAAACACCTAGGAGACCCCCACCCTGTTGGTCCCATTCCTCCAAATTGTGGACCCCTGGGCTTGTACCTAGGGTGCAGGGGAGCTCAGGTTAGGAGAAGGGGGATGACATGGTTGCTTGGCAGGGAGGAGAGCCTTGCACCAAGGCCACCCTCTCCCCCCTCCCCCCAATCCTAAACCAGGTCACTGCAGACAGCAGCCACCTCTGCTGACTCAGCTCTGGAGGCCGAAGCTGGGACCAAGAATCAACTCCATCAACAACACAAACACCCCCAGCCTTGGGCCAGACCTGGCCTCACCCCAGCCCCTACATCCACCCACCCAGAGCACAATGAATAGGCCTGCCCAGCCCTCAGGGAGGGCAGCAGGGATTGGCAACCAAGTCTCCAGGGTGACTACTCAGGCTGATGGGGCAGCTCCCCCCATCTCCAACCAGACAAGAAGCCACTGTGTAGAGTCACCCATAAGGGGCCCTTCCCCAGTCTAACTGGCGCCTCAGGCACTCATTCCCTCAGGGACCCTCCTTCAAGGGAGGTCAATCAGGAGCTGGAGTATACCAGGGTCTCCTGGCTGGGCTGAGAGACGCCCTGAAGGGAGGAGGAGGGAAATATGCCACAGACACAGTTGGATTACCAGGCTTGGCTCCAGTCCCTGCTGCAGAGGAGCAAAGAGACCCCTCCCCACCAAGGCCACAGGGAGTCCCTGGGAGACTAAAAGATGGGAGGAGCTCTCCCCAACTCTCTCATTCAGAACCCCTGCATAGTGATGTGAGCTGGGAGAGAGAGTTTTGTGTGTGATGTTAGGACTGCTGAATAGAGGGTCTGAATTCAGCTGCGGCCTGAGGGAAGGCTCAGGGGAGGGGGGAAGGAAAAGAAAAGGGAGTCTTCCTCAGTCCATTAGCCCATCCATCAGGGGACCATTCCCACATCCTCCTCTCCATCTCTTCTCCCACAAGGACTAGGCTCGGTCATCCCCTCCCCCTCTCTGCCTGGGTGGGGACAGTCACAACTCTGCAGTAAGGTCCACTTAGCTCATATCCCTTGTGGAGAGGGAGGGAGGATGTTCTCTACTTTTTCTCACACAGGCTCCTTACCAGAAAATACAACAGGAAAGGGCTCCCAATCAAGGGAGGGGAGAGGAGCTGGGGTGTCTTTGCAGCATCTCTCCCTACCTGCCTCCCAGGAAAGAAGCCTGAGACCTTAAATAATCCGTCCCGCAACAAAAGTGAGGTTCTCCTTCTCGGCAGTAACGTGCTACCCTCGGGGCCCCAGATGCGCAAAAACCGGTACCAGGTATTACCTGTGGGCACACCGCTGGCAAAGGGGCGGAGCAGAGAAGAGGGGGGAGGAGTCTGGGGGTTACCTGGGGTCACTGCGCAGTGGAGCCGCCCCTGCAAAGGAAGGGCTCCACGTGGGGGCCAGGACCCACACTTCCCCTTCCAGACCAGGTCAGCTCATTCGGAACTCTGTCAGAGCGGGCACTAGTCTTGTGCAGTCCCAACCCACCAGCCCCTGAGGTCCCACCGGGTCCCCCTTACCATCCCCAGACCATATGCGCCCCCCAGACCACCGGTCCTCGACCTCCCTCCATATAGGATCTCTCAGCCTCCCCCAAATGCCCCCCATTCC
>NW_027186199.1:1451638-1526687 GCF_028583685.1 Petaurus breviceps papuanus | reverse complement strand
CCTCACCTTTGAGGGAGCTGATCTCGTGCTGGATGGCGCGGGAGGGGTCCATTGCCCCGCTGGGCTGGGGGGGAGAGGGGACGGGGCAGTGGTGGCGGCTCCGCTCAAGCAGAGGCCGCTCACCCGCACAGCCCCGCACACCCACACGGAACCAGCCCGCAAGGGCTCAGTCTGAGCGCCGCAGCCTCAGGGGGAGGAGAACAGCAGGGAGGGGCGGGGCGTCGAGGCCAGGACCCCAGGCAGAGGGCGGGGCTTCAGAGGATCAATGCGGGAAAGGGGGGAGGGGGGCAGGTTTGCAGGCAGCCAATCCAAAGCGCATGCTCCAAGCCCAGAGCCCTCCTGGTCCTTCACACCCCACCCCCGCATCCCGCCAAGGTCCCAGACCCCTCTGGCCCTTAATGCACCAAGCTTAGGGGGCTGGGGCGGTAGGGAGCTTTCCAGGGGTCCACTAGCTCAAACTGTTCCCTCCTGCCACTTCATACACTAGTCCTTACCCACGCCAAACTACCAGCTTTCCCCCAAGAAGTATTGCATAGCTCGGCCCAGATGCAGAGAAGGGAGGGGTGAGGCCCATTATCTCCCAGAACTCTGTATGTCCTATGGTCCCTTATTCCCTCCCTCACAATCTCCCAAGTCCTCCCTAGTCCCCTCTAGATCTAGTTAGAACCCTCTTTGGACTGGGTTTTGGGGTCCAGCCAGGTTTCGTGGCATAGGGAAAGTAACCAAAAGCCCCACAAAACTAGGTGGCACCTGCCCAGCCCCAAGAAGTCAAGGGTCCTGGGGATAGGACTGGTCCTTTGCTTTTCTCTGCTTAAAAACATGCTGGAAGTGCTCTCCCTCCTCACTTCTGCCTCTTAGTTTGCTCAAGCTTCTTCCAAGACCCAGCTCAAACACCACCCTTTGCATGGGGCCTTTCCCAGGCTCCCAGCTACTGGTTAGTTTCTGAGTCGTGGTGATTCTCTTCCATTTGATAAACACACTAATTGTGTGCCCTAGTTATTTACATATTATCTCTCCCATTAGACTGTAAGTTTCTTGAGGCAAGGACTGTGTTTGCCTTTCTATGTATCCTCAGCCCCTTAACACAGTGCCTGACACATAGTAAGCCTAAACATGCTTATTGACTGATTTTTTTCCCCCTATCACACAAGATGTTTGAAATTTTCCCGAAAGAAATTCACGATTGTCAGTCTCCTCCTAGTCCCCAATCTCTTCTCTGTCTGTCCCTCTTACCAGCTAAATCCTGCCCAACTCAATTCCCTCCTTCTCCTAGGAGCCTAAAGCATTGCAACCCACAAGGGTGTTCCCATGTTTTAAAAATAACACCTGATTAAAACAGCAATGAACAATGGAAAGAACATGAACTCGGGAAGTCAGAAGACCCAGATTCAAATTCTCCTACTTCTGATCCTTGTGCCCTATATAACCTTAGGCAAATCCTTTAATCTCCCTGGGCCTCCATTTCCTATCTGAAAATGAGGGGTTTAAACTTAGACAGTTTCTCAGGTCCTTTCCAAATTTAAATCCTATGATTCTATGAACTCTATACTTTATGAAAATGAATACTATTAACATTGTATGTTTATAGAATACTTTAAAGTTTACAAAGTACTATGGAGTGTTGATCTCATTTGATCATTATAACACTGGGAGGAAGGCAGGACAGATATTACCCCCATTTTACAGATGAGAAAACTGAGAGGCAACGAGGTAAAATAATTTGTCCAAGTTCATACAAAGTATAAATGGAATAGCTCATTGGAATACATGTCTGGAATACATGTCTTCTGATGTTCAGGCCCATTACACTGGGTTTTTCTTGGGGGCATAAAAATAGTAAGGGCTGTAACCATTCAGCAGTCATTATTCAAAACCTTATTTGTACTCCTAGACTCAATGGAGGAAAATGGAATAGCATTCTTGACTTCTCAGTTGCCCCACAGAGAAATCCTACTATATACTTTTTTGGAAAGAAGGGTAATGGGGTTCAGGATACTGGGATGAGCGGCATGGTAGAAGGAGCAGTACATTTGGAGTCTTAAGATGGTTGTATGGCTCTGTTACTTGCTATCTGTATAAACTCTGTAGTCATTCTACCTCTCTAGAACTGTGCCCTCCTGCCCCCATATCATTCCCTGTGTCTTCTTTGAATGTTCTCCACAGTACCCCCCAATCAGCTTGTTGAAATATGTCCTTTCCTTCTAGGCTCAGCTGAAATGCCCCTTCCTCCATGAAGTTTCCCTTGATCTCCTTTATCAGTAACAACCTTCACCTTTGAATCTCACATAGCACTTTCTTGCACTTCACTGACACCCTTACCACACACTCCATTATAGATATCCTTATTTTGTATTATTATCTCTGTATCACATCCCTCTACTAAAAGTGCTGTTATAACAAAAAGAAAACTTTTTCCTAACTCTCTTTAGAGTTAGGAAATCTGGGTTCTAATTCTGAGCCCAACACTTACAAGCTATGTGACCTTTACCTTGAGAAGCCTCAGTTTTCTTATCTGCAAAATAAGGATAAGACAAATCCAACTCTGAATAGAAAACCTCTTCATCTGTAAAATGGGGACAATATAAGTGCTTTGTAAAGCCTTGATACATTAAAGAAACATGAGCCATTGCTAGACTATGCATTGCATGAAGATAATTTTCTATCTACCCAAGTGCTCACAGTAAGGTCCTATCATCTCTTCCAGTCAATAAAGTCCTTTTTTCCCTTGGGTCTTATATAACATTTATTTTGTACTGTTCTGATTCACTTATCATGTAAAAGGAGTGTGATCGTTGACAGTTCACTTGTCCGGGGCATAAGGCTGCCTCAGTGTTATGAAAAAAGGAGTTGCTGAAGGTTTGCAGACAGCAGTTGTTGATTTGTGTATGACAGGCTGGAGAGGATATACTTTGCTCTCTCAACTGCTCCTGGCTGCTAAGAAGGAGGGGAGAGGATATATTTTGTTGTCTATTGTCCCTTGCTGGTGAAAGGAGACAGAAGAAGGGAGAATAGGAGAAAAAGAAAGACTAGAGAGTTTATACTCAGTTCTCTATTGCCACTTGGTGTTGAAAAGGAATGTACAGCATCCTTAGCTCTCTACTCCCAGCTGTTGTTAAAAGGAAGAAGATAAGAGGAGAGAAGACAGGAGATACTTCTAGGCATTGCTACCTGTTTTTTCAAGAAATGGAGGAAAGCAGAATTGTAGAGACTTTTGCCCATCTTAGGACAAAGGTTGTTACCTTTTCCTAGAAGAGTGTAACACTACTCTAGCTGATGGCATCATCCAAGTCTGAAGCTGGAAGTGATGGATACTATAGCTGCTGTTGAATAGCAACCCCCAGATAAATAGAGGAACAGCTTAGAAGCAATGCATCATAAAAGTAGCCCAGCAAAGCAGCTTGTCTAGTTGAGATGTCATGCCTAATTAAGTGTCAGATCAGCACAGCATGAATCAGCTTATATTGGTAGTGGAAGCACTTATTAAAAAAAAAAGCTATGCTCATCAAGGAATATATATATACATACATATGTATGTATATTTGTCCTGAGATAGAAAGAGAATGACAAAGTCTACATTTCTAGCATTGTGAGTTGTTCTGGTCACATTTATTCCCTGTATCTTTCCCTTACTACCCTTGGGGCTTTAAGTATATAGTCACTCTCTCCACATCATGTGCATTGATGTTAGAATGTGATCCAGATTTATGGGTGTAATATTATGTGTTTGTTTTTCATTTTCAGAAAATGTTTGGGTTAATGTTAAGTATTAGTGTCTGATTTATTAATAGAAAATACACTAATGGAAGACCATGAGCTACAGTGTTAGTAAGAATAGTTGACAACAAAAGTTACCCTAGAACCCTGGGTATATCTAGTATAATAGCCACTGCCTCTGAGAAACTCCAGCTTGCTAGCTGTGATAGTAATGGCATTTAAAGTTCCCCCTGTATTGGCTTGGTTTTCAAATTGATTGTGTTAAAACCCAGAGCTTGTTAATCCCACCTGTGGGATGGGCTTGTTGATGTGAAAAGAAAGTCCTGAACTGGGAGGAGCTGGTGAAGTAGATTTGGAGAGACACAAGAGAGAGGCAGAAGACCTTTTTTTTCTTGGAAGCAGCACCTCGTGGAGAGAGAGAGAGACTAAGAGAATTGCTGGTGGCCACTTTGAATTGCCCTGGACTTTTGAGACCTGCCCCCTGAGCTGCCAAGGACTGAGGAGACATGGCTGTTTTGCTGGTACTTTGTCTGTCTGTTTTGATGTTGTTTTGCCAGATTTGTCCACTGGTGAAAGACAGTCCTTTTGTTGAAGAAGTCCTGGAACCTGGCTGTTCGCTAAGAAGCCCTGAGACTGTCCTGCAGACAGAGAGTGAATACTATCCACTGGTGAGGGACAGTGCTGTTGTTGCAGGGGTCTGGAGACTGTCCTGCAGACAGAATGAATACTGTCCACTGGTGAAGGACAGTGCTGTTGTTGCAGGGGTCTGGAGACTGTCCTGCAGACAGAGTGAATACTGTCCACTGGTGAAGGACAGTGCTGTTGTTGCAGGGGTCTGGGAACCTTTCTGTTGGTTCAGAAGCCCTGAAGAAGGATTTTCTGGTTGTATGTTTACAGAAATCCTGGGAGAGGGTTTTGCTGATGTGTTCAGGGGTTCTAGGACTGTTCTACAGACAGAGGATGAATTAACGAAGGGACTGGCAATGTATCTTATGGCCTTGCTAAGCCTTGTCTCCCCAGGAACTAAGATTGCTGAGAACTTGCCTCTGTCAAGATGAAGAAAAGACCTCCATTTGGGTATTAAGTGCTGTGTTTAAACTTGATGTAACTCTGGGGTAGATTCAATTGTGATCCAGGGGTGGGGAACTTTTGACCTTATGTTTGGAAACTAATCTCCATTTGAGAAGAGGGGCTTTGTGGTGGACTTAATTAGGTATAGCCTAGGGGTGGAGAAGTATTTAGAACAGAGACTTTGTAATTGATTGAATGATTGGAAGGTCCTGGGGTGGGGTAGTCCTTGGAGATTATTTAATCACATTTAGTAAATGCTGTATTTTGAATGATGTCATGTTTTGATCTTCTCTGTTCTTGGTTGGTCACTGAATAAAATGGAGAGCACCTATGCTGGTATTTTGAACCTGGGAAGTTGCCTTTCTTTTGGCATTATATTACACTAGCATGGAGACAAGTTGAGGGGAAATGAGCCACAAAGGAAAAAAAATGAGGGGAGGAAAGTGGTGGAAAGGATTAGACCACCACCCACTACATTGGTGGATTGCCTCCTTCCAAGAACTACATATGAAATACTATTTTAGATATGTGTTGCATAATAGTCCCTTGTTAGACTATTAGCAGCATCAAAGCAAGAAGCTTATTTTATCTAAACAGTTTATCTTTTGTATCACTCAGTACAGAAAGTATCTAATAAAAGTTTATTGAATTAAATTTGATGAAAGGCATGTGCAAAATACCGGTGGGTCACAACCTCTCTGGTCACAATTTTTTTCATCTGTGGACCCCCCCCCCCCCATTCTGGGCACCATTTCTCTCTTAATGAGTCTAAGATTACATTACAATACAACCATCTTATGGTTGCCATATCACACTGTATACAATCCCCTAAAGCCCTCTATATCATATTCAAAAGAACTGGTATCTATTCACACCTCCTATGATTCACAGCCATACAGCAACACCAGAATAATAGTGATATTCAAAACACAGGGTATAGGATCGGCTAGGTGGTGCAGTGAATAGAGCACTGGCCCTGGAGTCAGGAGGACCTCAGTTCAAATCTGGCCTCACACACTTAACACTTATTAGCTGTGTGACCTTGAGCAAGTCACTTGACCCCAATTGCCCTGCCTTTCCCCTCCAAAAAAAGCAAAAAAAACCCCAATTTTTTTTAAAAACAAAGGGTATTTTGTGCCAGGGGTAGCTAGATATCACTGAAAGCACCACATAGTATCTCAAATGTGTTTTTTTTTTTAAACCCACTATCTTCTTCCCATTTCAATTCCAGTCCCATCTGCAGTGTCCACCTGAAGCTGTATGAACCCGTAGGACATATCTGTTCTCAAATCTACTTATCCAGGTCTAAGCTCTCTCCTGACCTCCAGCCTTGTATCTTCAACTACTTGACATCTTCTCTTCTCCTTCAATACTCTTTTACTTGGTGATCTCATCTTCTCCCATGGATTCAATTACCTTCACAATGCCTATGATTCTCAAATCTACCTTTCCTGCCCCAATCTCTCTGCTGACCTCCAATCTCACATCTCCAACTGCCTTTTAGACATCTTGAAACTGGATGCCCAGTAGATATATTAAACTCAATATATCCAAAATGGAGCTTATAATCTTTCCCCCAAAATCCCCTCTCCTACTTCCAAACTCCCCTCTTACTGTTGAGGGCACCACAGTCCTGCAGTGCCCCACACTCATAGTCTAGCCATCCTTAACTCCTCACTATGTCTCACTCCCCATATCCAACCTATTGACAAGACGTATTGATTTTACCTCTGCAACATCTCTTGAATACACTCCCTTCTCTACTGCAATACTGCTACCACCCTCAGTGCTGCCTGAACTATTGAAATAACCTGCTATTGGTCTGCTTACAAGTCTCTCCTAATTCCAAGTCATCTTCCATTTACCAAAATAACCAAAGTTTTTCCTTAAGTGCAGGTCTGACCATATTGCCACTCTACTCAATAAACTCCAGTGGCTCTTCACCGCCTGTAAAATTAAATATAAAATCATCTGGCATTCAAAGCTCTTCCCATTTCCATTATACCCACTACATACTCGGATTCAGTGACACCTGCCTCCTTGCTGTCCTAAAAAAAAGGAAAAAAAACTCCATCTCCCAACTCCAAGATGATGTCCCACTTGTCTGAAATGCTCTCCCTCCTCATCCCTGCCTCTTACCTTCCCTGACTTCCTTCAAATCCCATCTTCTACAGGAAGCTTTTCCCAATCTTCCTTCATTCTAGAGCCTTCCCTTTGTTGACTATTTCCTATTGGTCGTTAAATAACTTATTTGCATGTTCTCTCTCTCCCCTGTTAGACTGTAAGCTCCTCAAGGGCAAAGGCTGACGTTTGCCTTTCTTCATGTCCCCTGCACTTAACACAGTGCCTGGCATATAGTAGGCAATTAATAAATGTGATGACTCTCTGACTCTGAACTAATTCAATGTACTACCAGTCCTACCACAGATTATAGTCCAGACAGCAAGCATTCTTCATCCATTTGGTTTAGTTTTTTCCCTTGCATGTTTCCTAAACACAGGAGCTTAAGAAATGTTTATGATATTATTATTATATACCACATTGTAATGTAGAGAACATATTCTTGAAGGCATAGTTCTTGACATTTAGAAAGGGAAACAGTGATCACTACGAGTCAGCATAGGTTTATCATAGATAAGTTTTGCTAGAATAACCTGATTTCCTTTTTAAACTGGGTTATTATTAGGTTAGTTAGATCAGGGGAGATTGCTATAGGCATGGTTATAACTGGGTTTCTGCAAAACTTTGGACAAAGTTTCTTGACATATCCTTGGAGACAAGATGAAGGGATGGAGGCTAGATGGTAGTACAGTTAGATAAATTTGGAACTGGTCGAATGACTGGACCCAAAGCCCAGTGATTAAAGGATTGATGTCATCCTAGAAAGATGTCTCTAATACCCTGGGCATGGTATAATCCCAACTCCCAGGGAGACTGAGACTGTATCTCTTGAGCTCAGGAGTTGTGATGGGCAGTGGACTATTCCAGTCAGTGTCCACACAAGGTTCAGCCTTAATATTGGTGAGCCCTTGAGAGCCAGAAACCACCAGATCACCTAAGACGGAGTTCACTGGTCCTGATCAGAAATGGAGCAGATCAAAGCTTCCATGTCAGTCAGTAGTGTCATAGGGTCTATAGTAGCCCCTATACTTCCAGCCTAGACAAAATGGGGGAGAAGTTCTATTTTTAAAAAAGAAAGAATGTCTCTATTGGAGGTCTTCTCTGTCTATGGTCATGACCTATTCAATATTTTCATCATTGAGTCAGATGAACACATAAATGGGAAGAGAAAAGAAGGAAAATGAAGAGAATAAACATTTATTAAGCACCAGATGCTGCACTAAGAGAACACTTTACAAATATTATCCCATTTAATCCTCACAACAACCCTGTGAGATAGTGTAATGGGAATGTAAATTTTAAAGATCTTCCCTGCCCCTAGGCTAAAGTGCACCTGGAGCCTGGGGTGGGAGGCTTGTTTTTCAGTAGATACTTTTTGATTGGCCAGTGGGTCCAAAAGGTTGTTACATTCTCTGAGCCAGGAGAAGGCTATATAAGCCCTGATGTGTAGCTTTGTTTTGGGGCTCACTTTGAGAAGTGTTCTGTGATTTGATGTGGATTCTGGGAAGCCGTTGTCCAGAGGCCCCCCCCTTTGAAAAACCCAGATGTTGAAATCCAGATGTTGATTTGGTATGGATGTAATGGTTGGACAGTTTGGAAATCTGTCTACTTGATCTGTTTCTCTGACTTGATAATTCTGTCTGTGTATTCTGAAGTTCGGGGTGCTGACCTTTTTCCCCTGAACTAGGTAAATGATACATGTTTGACTGATTAAAGTAAGCTTGTTAACCCATTTTGAGTTGCTTTCCTTTATCAAAGCAGATCCAAGAACCTGTATTGGCAGCAAACCCTGAGGACGCTTGGGGTGCTTGCTGCTACAGATAGGTGCTATAATTATCTGCATTTTACAGTAGAAGAATCTAAGGCAGACAGAGGTTAAGTGATTTGCCCAGAGTAACACAGCTAGTAAATGACTGAGGCCATATTTGAACTTGAGTCTGGCTCCAGACTTGTACTCCAGGTCCAGCACTCTATTCAGTGCACCACCTAGCTGCCTCGTGCAATAAGACAGCATGCTTATTAACTTTGTGGGTAAAACAAAAGATCCCAGTAAGATAGAACTACAGGCTGGGTATAACACAGAGACAAAGGGAGCAATACAAAATCCTTCATTCAGATGCTTCAGGAAATTCATTACCCTGTTTATAAGGGATACACCTTCAAAAGATGTAGATCATAACCCATCCATACTTTCTCATCTTGTGTTCTTCTAGCCCATGTCTTCCATAATGGTCCCCATGGACGTGACCATCGGCCATTGAAGGCCAGAGCAGCAAAGTACAAGTTTGAGTTGATTTTACCACACAGGAAAATGGGGCTGATAATGGACTGTGTGTTCTGGCAAGGACTACTTTGACAAAGAAGAAGATTCCCATCCCCTGGAGGTTGGCCAAGGAGGGAGGAATCTTTGACCATGGAAATTCAGGAAATAAGTCCTTCGCTTAGGTTTAGAGAAATACACTGCACAAGCAAGCCCAGTAAGTCATAAGCATGATATGGCAGGCAAACATGCTCAGTCAAACTTAGGTTGCTTAAACAGAAACCTGTTTTCCAGAAGGAAGGAGATCAATAGTTCTGTTTTCTCTCTAGAGCCAGACCAAGTTTAGAGTTTTGCGTTCAGTTCTGGGCATCACATTTGGGGAAATCAATCAATAAGCATTATATTATATATGTGCCAAACACTGCTAATTACAAAGAGAGAGACAGAAAGAGAAAAGCCAAAAGCAAAACCAGGACTTTGACAAACTGAAGCACACCCAGAAAATGGCACCCAGGATTTTGAGAAGCTTGGAGACCAGAATATACAAAGACCTAGAGGATATTTGGAGATGTTGAAGGAAATGAATAGATCTGGGGAGGACACAACATCTTTCTCAAGGGCTGTCCTGTGGAAGACGGATTGATTATGCCTGGCCACTCAGCTCTGGAGGGCAGAACTGAGATAATGTACATAAAGTCCTATATAAACATATTCTTCTTGTTACTGTTATATTTAATCTCATTCTTCTCATCTTTTCAGTAGAGTTCAGATGGAACTGATCCTGGGACAAGTTCCTCTCCTGCTAGAATTCTTTTATGCTTAATGACCTGTGGATTATTGTGCAGTTGGACAAAATGACTGTTTTTTTTTTATGTAACTAGAGTTATTTGTATTCATGTTTTATTCATAAGAACTAGCATTTATATAGCACAGTAAGGTTTGCAAAATGCTTTGCAAATATTATTTCATTTCACCTTATAACACTGAAGTAGGTACAGTTATCATCTCCCATTTTATAGATGAGAAAACTGAGGCTGAAGGAGATTAAGTGACTTGCCCAGGACCAGAAAGCTAATAAGTGTCTGAGGCAGGATTTGAACTTGGGTCGCCCGGATGCCAAGTCCAGCTCTCTAGCTACTGCACAATCTAGTTCTCAAAAGTAATGGTATGAAGGCTCATCTATAATTCTAAATAACTATGGGGTGGCTAGGTGGTACAGTGCATAGAGTACTGGCCCTGGAGCCAGGAGGACTTGAGTGCAAATCTAGCCTCACATACTTAACACTTACTAGCCATGTGACCTTGGGCAAGTTACCCAATTGCCCTGCCTTCCCCCCTCCAAAAAGCAAAAGAAAAAAATCATAAATAACTATATCAGGTACATCTGCTGTCTACTAACTTTCTTATCAGTCTTGCTTCAGCAATTTCTAGCAGTTCTGTGGAAACTTAACTCTCTGCTGTCTCACACAATGATGATGATAGTGATAATCCACCAAATGACACCAAGGTACACCACCCTGACTAGCTTTCCTTTACTTTGCTGATTTCCCCACCCTCAAAATACAGACTGAGGGTAGGTCTTTCAGGGAGTTTTTGTTTATTGTTCTTCTTATTATTGAGTAATGGGGGTGGGTGTTAGTTACATGAAGCAAATTTCAGTTCAGCACAAAATTAAAATTCCTAATAATTACGGCTCTCGGACACTGGAATGAAGAAGGGAGAATACAACGCTGGGAGAGGAGGAGACTGTCTGGAACAACTGATGTAAAAACCAAAAGGTAACGACAAAACTTTTTTTAACAGCATGGGTTGCTTCTAGAGGGTGGTCGTCGCTCTTCTCATTACACTGCCCTCTTTCCAAGGCTAAGCACAAGTCTGCCATATTCTAGCTTGTACTAAAGTTATTTGTGCCCATGTTTTATCTTTCTATTTGATCAGAACCTCCCTCAGAACAGTCCTTGGCTCAGTTATATTTGCAGCCCTAGGATCCAAGGGACAGCTAGATGGCACTGTAGTGGATAGACTGTCAGGCCTGGAGTAAGAAGACTCATCTTTCCCAGTTCAAATCCAACCTCAGACACTTCCTAGTTATGTGACACTGGGCAAGTCACTTAACCCTGTTTGCCTCAGTTTCCTCATCCGTAAAATGAGCTGGAGAAGGAAAAGGCAAATCACTCCAGTATCTCTGTCAAGAAAACTCCAAATGGGGTCACAGAGGATTGGACACAACTAGACAACATGGATCCAAGGACAATGGCTTGTGTATTACATGGGCTCTTGAACAGAATTGAGCTTTATCACTGGGCACTTACAGGCAAAGGCTGCATGTCGTGATGTTGCTCTGGATTTAGTGACACCAGGTGACCTTTGGCATCCATTATAACTCTGAGAGTCTTTGATGCTATACTGTGCTCTCTCTTTTTCTGCCTTTTGGGAAAAACAGGAGGCATGGACAGGGGCCCTGCCTCAGGCCCTCCAAGTCTGGTGGTAGGAATGAATTTGGAATCAAATAAGCTTGATCTGAACCAAGATATGGAGCTCTCACCATACACAGCCTCCTATTGTTATTCAACTTTTCCAGTGGCCTTTTTTCAGTCCTTATCCTCTTTGACCTTTTTATAGGATTGGACACTGGACCACCTCCTTCCTTTTGCATACTGCCTTTCTGGGCACTTCTGAGATGCCTCATTTTGCTACTCCTTCAAGTCACTAACTGCCTCTTTGATCAGCCTCACTGGCTCCTAGGCCTCTTCCTAATACTTTAATATAGGAGCTCCCCCAAAACTGAGCAGCTAGGTTACAGAGTAGATAGAGTGCTGGCCCTGGAGTCAAGAAAATCCAAGTTCAAATCTGATCTCAGATACTCACTAGCTGGATGACCCAAGTCATTTAACCCTGTTTGCCTCAGTTTCCCCATTTGTAAAATGAGCTAGAGAAGGAAATGACAAACCACTCCATTATCTTAGCCAAGAAAACCCCAAATAGGGTCACAAAGTGTAGGGTACAACTGGAACGACTGAACAACTCCCCAAGAATCTCTCCTTGGCTTCTTCCTCTTCTCTCTACCTCAGACACTTCATGACATTTCCATGGCTCCATCTATCACCTCTATCCAGATGATTCCCTGGCCTTTCCCCTGGCACTGACTTCTCTTTGGAACTAAAGACCCACACCTCCAAGAGCATTTCTACCTGGACATTCTACCCACCATCACCTAAACTCAACATGTCGCAAACCAAATTCATTATCTTTCCCCCAAACCAATTTCTTCTTTTCACTTGTTGTGAGTGTCAGTGGCAGCACCATTCAGCCATCTATGTCTGTTACCTTGGGCTTGATTTTGACTCTTCTCTCTCACTTCTCAAATCAAATCTGCCCATTACTAAATCTTACTTATTCCTCTTCCAGGGCATTTCTTACACCTGTGTCCTCCTTTCTACCTCTGCTGCCACCACCATAGGATAGGTCCATGGTTCCACATCCCTGGACTATTGCAGTAGCCTTCTTATTAAGGTCTTCTTCCCTCAAATCTATTCTTTTTACTCCTGACAGATTAATTTTCTTTATGCATGGACTTGGTCACATCCCTCCTATGCTCAAAAGTCTCCTTCTAAAGGTACACATGCCTTTATCTGTCATTCAAGGCCCTCTATAGTCTGACACCATTACAGGATCATGGGATCTAGAGTTAGAGGAACCCCAGAGATCATCTAGTTCAAAACCTCACTTTACAAATGAGTAAACTGAGGCCCAGGGATTTGCCTAGGGACATAAAGAGGGTAACAGGGTTATAATATAATGTGCAGAAAGTCAAATGCAGAGCCATGAAGACTGGCATTCAAGTCCCATCCCATCCCTGACATCCAAGGCTCTGGGCAAATCATTTAGTTTCTCAGTACTCTAGGTTAGAGATGTCAAGCAACTAAGTGACAGGCTTCATATGACCCACAACACTGACTGCCCAAAGCAGATCAAAATGTGATTGGTAAATATTTAACAAAATAAATAAAAATACAATAATACATAGATAATATTACATTTTAAAACTAAGTCAACAGGCTGCTCCCAGGGAAGTAGCCCCTGTTTCTATCTGAGTTTAAAACTACTGCTCTAGGCAGTTCCCATGAGCTACAAAGAAAATGCCGCCTCATATTTGTAAAGGGAGTTTCCTTACCCAGGAGTTCCCTATATCAAGTGAAATCATGGGGTGAGTGACCTCCTATCACCCTTTCTGATCTCAGAGCTAATATTCTTCCTAACTCTATTTCAGAATTCTTCCATTAATCCAATGAATGGTTCATAACCTGGGGTCTGCAGACTTGTTTCTAAAACATATTTTGATAAATGTATTTTCTATATAATTTGTTTCCTTTGTAATCCTATATATTTTAATGCATTTAAAAACATGATTGTGAGAAGGGGTCCACAGGCTCCATCACAGTGAATGACACAAAAGAGGAGACAAAGCCCTGCTGTCTATGTACAAATCTCAGTTGCTCATATGATGCCTGGCCCTCTCTCACGACCACACCTTTAGGCTATTTCCTGGACTGGAATTCAACAAAATACAAATTCCTCCTTACTAGCTATGAGACCCTGGGCAAGTCACTTAACCCTGTTTGCCTGTAAAATGAGGTAGAGAAGAAAATGGCAAACCACTCCAGTATACCAAGAAAACTTCAAATGGGATAATGAAAAGTTGGACATGACTGAAATGACTGAACAACAATGGCACCCATCTCCCAAGGTTGCTGTAAGGATTAAACAAGTTAACATGTAAAACGTTTGGCAAAGTTTAGTGTTATATGAATACTGACTACTATTACTACTACTCATTATATAAGGGGAGGGGCAGCTAGATGGTGCAGCAGATAGAGTACCAGGCCTGGAATCAGGAAAAAATGAGTTCAAATCTGACCTTAGACACATATTGGCTGTATGACCCTGGGCAAGTCACTTAACCTCTATTTCCCTCTGTTTCCTCACCTATAAAACATGGACAATAATAGTAACTACCTCACAGTGTTATTCTGAGAGTCAGATGAGATGATAAATGCCCTCCCCACATTGCCCTGCCCTCCAGTAAAGTATTTGTAAAGCACTTAGCACACTGCCTGGCCAGAGACCAAAGGCAATCATTGCCCCTGGTAGTGAGGTGAATGTCAAGGGTACTGGTTTTGGAGACAGAGGTCTTGGATTCAAATCCTGACTCTGTCATTTACTATCTATGTGACCCTGGGAATGTTACTTGCCCTTGGGCCTCATTTCCCTCATTTAGAAAATGAGAGGGAGGGGTATGACCATAAAGGTGCCCAACTATGATCTCTGACTTGGCACTACCCTTACCCCACCCCAGGGCATTCATCTGTGTCTGGAATGCACTTCCTCCTTATTTCAGCATGTGGAAAATCTTCCCTTCCTATAAAGAAAGTGACTCCAGTTCAGGTGTTATTCCTTCCCTGATGCATTTCCTCAACCTTCCCCAGCCAGAAAGGACTTGTAGAAATCAAGTACATCAGTAGAAATCAAGCACAATCCAGATTTGAAAACCTTTCCAAGCTCCAAATGTAACACTTTCCCTATAACACCAAGGTCAAGCAGAAAAAGTCTAATAATAATAGCTAGCATTTATGTAGTACTTTAATATTTGTGGAGCACCTTACCACAATAACACTGAGAAGTGGGTGCTATTATTACTCTCATTTTACAGATGAGGAAACCGAGTCAGGCAGAGGTTAAGGCATGAGGTCTTCCTGACTCCAAATTTAGCACTGTATTCACTGGGCCAGTTTCTAAGGGAGGAGGGGGTGATAATGGAGGAGAAGGGAATAAGCATTAAGAGCCTACTATGACGCAGGCACTGTGCTAAATAAACACTTTACAACTATTATTTCATTTGATATACTTAACACTTTCAAACCTATAGTTATGTGTATGCATGTCTTATCTTCCTATCAGAGTGTAACCCCCCTTGAGGGAAGCTTATGGCATATTTTACATTTATATCCCTAGTATCAAGTGCCTTGGATATAGTGGGTGCCTGAAATGAACAGGCTATGAAATGGAATGGAAAAAACCCTGAACTGGGGTACAAATCCACTTTCAGCTCCCTCCTACTTTTCTAACCTTGACTCAAGGAAACAAGCAGGAAGCATTTGTTAAGCCATGAGCCACGTTCTATGATAAATTCGTAACAAATATTATCCAATTAGGTCCTCACTGAAGCCATTGTTATCCCTATTTTACAGTTAATGAAACAGAGGCAGAGATGTTAAATGAGGGTCACACAGCTAGCAAGTGCCTGAGGCTTCATTTGAACTTAGGTCTTTCTTGACTCCAGGACTGGCATTCTATCCACTGTGCCACATAGCTGCCTGCCTTAGCCTCAGTTTTCCAACGTGGAAAATGAAGGGGTTAGCCCAGATGATCTGTAAGGTCCCCTCTGGCACTAAGTAACTCCTTTGATAATGAGGAATTGAGCTGCACTGGGTGAACTGAGATGAATGGAGATCTCCCAACTCCACAGTGAACTCTGGAGGGCAGGGCAGTGTGGGGAGGGCAAGGCTGAGCAGGGTCCTGATCTTTTGTCCCTTCCTCTCCCCAGGCCTGAGCTTAGCTTGCCTCTCTGGCCTTGGGGTCTTTGTATCGACTGTTCTCCAGGTCTGCAATGCACTCTCTCTTTGCCCCCATCTTAGGCCCCCTAGTATCCTTTAAAGCCCAGCTCAAAGACCATCTTCTGCCTAAAGGTCTTTCATGATCTACTCCTGCCTACCCCTACCCCAGCTTCTAGTACCTTCCTCACAAAACTGTTTTGAATTTATTCTGCATATACTTTATATATACTCATATATATACGTATCGTCTCCCCACCACCAGAGGATTTAAGCTCCAAGAATACAGAGACCAGTCCACTTTTATTTTGTATACCCTTGTCCCTAGAGCAGTGCTTGGTACACAGTAAGAGCTTAAGAAAAGCTAGTTTCATTGATTGGACACATCAAGTGAAGTTTCAATTGATTTGTTGTTTACTTGAGGACTCTTCCAAGTCCCCCAGTTCTACCTGTCCTTGGTGACCCAGTGGATAGAGCACTGGGCCTGGACTGAGAGAGACCTGAGTTCAAATCTAGTCTCAGATGGTTCCTAGCTCTGTGACCCTAGGCAAGTCACCCCAGCTCAGTTTTTTCATCTATAAAATGGGGATAATACTAGTACTATCATCCTGGGTTTCGGTGAGGACTAAATGAGATAAATATTTGTAAAGTGCTTTGCAGAACTATACATGATTATCATCATGATCATCATTAACTGGAGACCAGGGACCAGGAGCCGTTCACACTTCATTATCTGAGAAGGAGTCCCAGCCTTACCTGAGAGGCAGCTGACTGAAGACCAACTGGGGAATGGTCAGTTCATCCAGGGAGAGCCAAGAGGCAGGCACCAAATACAGGCTTTGGTGCTTGGAGTAGGAGGAGGGGGAGAGAATCCCTGGAGCACTCAGGGCTGGACTGGGAATGGGGCCTCTCCCTCCCTTCTCCTCCAGCCCAAACAGGCACCACACAAGGCTGCTGGAGATAATAAGATGGCTGGGCAAGAGATGCTTCTGTCTATGGGCAAGGGCCAGGGGGCCACTCAGGGACCTTGACTCCCTTCTGTTCTGCCAGTAACACCATCATTCTCAAAGCCAGAAAACCTCGGAGACACAGTGCTGAGTGCAAGAATCTTGGTGCTGGCAGGCTCGGCCCAGGGAGGATCCAGGAGGCTGTAATGAACCTTCCCAAACACTAAGCCCCTTCTCATGCATCCTTCTCTACACTACACCTTTTTCTTGGGGAAGGGGGCCGTGAGTCAGACCTGTGATTTTGTCAGAGCTCCAAGCTCCCGGGAGCTCCACCCACTGAACAAATCCGAAGCATAAAGTCTTAGTTTTCCTGAGGGCCCTATGGCAAGGACTCGGCGGAGGTTCAAGGACAGTTCTCTATCCACTACGACACACTGTGCCCCTGTTGCATGCACTGCATTTATTTTACATTAGTGTACATCTTGTGACCCCTTTACTAGACTGTGAATTCCAGTCAGTTCAGTTCAACAAGCATTTATTAAATCCCTCCTGTGTACAGAGCATTCTGCTGAGGACTGGGAAGGCTACAAAGTTTCAGTGAGCCGGGGTCCATGCCCTGCTGGGACTCAGAGGCATGACACACAGCACTGCCTGATAATTGTATCACATAGATACAAGTAGAAGGCTACGAGGGGTTCATGGAAGGAAGGTCATTACCAACTGGGAGGTTCGGAGAAGACTTCAAGGAGAAGGTGCACTTGAGTTGGCCTTTAAAGGCTGGGCTGGAATCCTGGGCAAGGAGGCAGAGGGAGGACATTCCAGGCCAAGGAATCATACAAACAAAGGCAAAAGCAGGGACACTCGAGGTATGGGGGAGGACCAGGGGAGTAGGGCAAAGAGTTGTTGGGTTTAGCTAGACAATTAACAGAATACACGGAGCAGATTAGTTTGAGATAAACCCTGGACAGGGAAACTAGTACCAGGTCAGGTAAGGCTTTGAATCAGAAAAGATTGAACATTAGGGGGCCACTGAAGAAGACTTTTTTTGTTGTTGTTGCTTTTTGAAGGGGGGAAGGCAGGGCAATTGGGGTTAAGTGACTTGCCCAAGGTCACACAGCTAGTAAGTGTCTGAGGCCGAATTTGAACTCACATCCTCCTGACTCCAGGGCCAGTGCTCTATTCACTGTGCCACCGAGCCACCCCCACTGAAGAAGACTTTGAAACAGAGTGATTGGACCACATTTATGTTGCAGAGTGGTATGGTAGAAACAGCATGGGAGAGTGGCTAGGTGGCGCAGTGAATAGAGCACCAGGCCTGGAGTCAGGAGGACCTGAATTTAAATTCGACCTCAGACACTTAACACTTAACTAGCTGTGTGACCTTGGGCAAGTCACTTAACCCCAACTGCCCTCCAAAAGGCAAAAAAAAAAAAATAGCATGGGATTTGGAGTCAAAGGGACTATATTCTGCCCCTATGACAGTATGATGCTCAGCAAGACATTTAGCATCCCTGATGCTAAGTGTGGTGGCAATATGAAAGATGGACTGGAAAATGCTGAAAGTAGAGGCAAGAAGACCCATTGGTAATCATCCAAATAAGATGTCAAGAAGTCTTGTATAGAGTGGGAATAAGAAGAGGATGGACTTGGGACATGGAATTAGCAGGCTTTAGTCATTGATTTGATAAGAGTGGTGAGGGCAAGAAAAAAATCCAAAATAACTCCAAAGTTTGGAATAAGGGAGACTGGATGAATGGTGGTGCCACAGACAATGTCAGTGAAGTCAGGGAGAGGGCTGGATTCAGGAAGAGAGACACTGACTGAGTCTGGGACATGTTGAGTTTGAGGAACCAGTGGAAATGTTTGACAGGCAGTTGGAAATGTATATCAACAGCTCAGATGAGGCTGGAGAGATGGATTTAGGGTCATCTGGAAAGGTGGTGGCTACGTAGCTGAAGCTGTGGGAGACCTCTGAGGGAGTATTTGCACAGAGAAGAGGATAAAGCACCAAGCTTTAGGGAATTCCTTCACTTGAGGGGGAGCAGGAGAAAGAAGGGGGAGAAACCAGTGAATGAGTCAAATCCAGAAGGGTGTGGCATCTCAAAGGGGAATGAAAGGAGAGCTCATCTAGAAGGAGGGGGTGGTCAACAGAGTCAAATGCAGCAGAAAGGTCAAGGAGGATGAGTGAGAAAAGGCCACTGCACTGGACAATTAATAATAGATCATTTGAGACAGCAGTTTCAGGAGAACACGGAGGACAAGCTCAAGAGATCTATCTGGGTTTTAAGTATTGCCTCTATGACTTACTGTGTGCCCTTGGTGAGTCTCTGAACTTTTCTGAGCCTTAGTTTCCTTATTTATAAAAACTGAGGGCCTGAAACTTGATCAACTGATTCCCATCTTATGGACTTTGGGGATGGAGTGATTGCAGGGATCAATTATCAAAATGACATTAAGTCATTCAGCATAACAAACATACCTTTTATAAATAAATATATAACAATAATAGTTAACATTTCTATAGCACCATGCTAAGCACATTGCACTTATCTAATTTTATTCTGACAACAATGCTGTGCTGTAGGTGCTGTTATTATCCCCATTTTATAGTGGAGGAGACAAATAATGGTTAAATGACTTACGCAGGGTCACACAGATAGAGAGTATCTGAGGCTGCATTTGAACTCAAGTCTTCCTGATGCCAGCCCTCGTACTCTAGCCACTGCACTACCTTGCTACTGTTAGTATCCTGAATATGTGTTATTACCTTTCTCATAAGTTTTTGGGTTTGTTTTTGCTTTTTGGAGGGCAACTGGGGTTAAGTGACTTGCTCAAAGTCATACAGCTAGTTTTTGTGTTAAGTGTCTGAGGTCATATTTGAATTCAGGTCCTCCTGACTCCAGGGCCAGTGCTCTATTCACTGCACTACATAGCCACCCTCTCATAAGTTTTTGCTGCAATGAATAACATAAATTCATTTAATAACATACTCAAATTCATGGTAGCTTTCCCTCATGTATTTCCTTAGTCAACAAATGCTAATAATACTATGATCATATGGAGATGGATCAGTGAAATTGTTTTACTTTAAGAGGGGGTGTGAGGGCTTGACTAGTTCTGGAATTACTCTGTCCCGTCCAAAGCTTTGTCATCTCATTTGGGGTTTTCTTCAGGAAAATACTGGAATGGTTTGCCTTCTTCTCCAGCTCATTTTACAGATGAGGAAACTGAGGCAAACAGGGTGAAATGACCGATCCAGAGTCACAGCTAGCAAGTATCTGAGGCAGGATTTGAACTAATGATAATGAGTATTCGGGTGGCAAGCCTAGTATTCTCTAGATACCTAGAGCTCTTCAGACTCTGAGATTTATGACTTTGCCTTAGTCTAAAGCTGAGATCTTATCACTTACAGGGGCACTGGGAAGTTAAGTGATTTGCCCTTGGTTAAGGTGGCTAAGTGTCAGAGGCAGGATTCAACCCAGGTTTTCCTCATTCCAAGGTCTGTCCTTCTACCCCCCTCCCATCTCTTTATTCCAGTAGAATGTAGGCTCAATAAGGTCAAGGTTCGTTTCCTTTTTGTCATGGTGTTCCCCATAGCACCTTGTATACAGTAAGAGCTCAATAAATGCTCTTTGACCTAAATTGAATTCAAATAAGTTCCTCAGGAAAGGAACTAGAGCTGGGATATTGGACTTACAGCAAAGGAACTAAACTATGAAGAGTTTAGGGAAATCAAGAAGAAGGGAATATTGGACAACCCCAGTGGGAGGGGGGGCGGGGAGGGGACGAGATTTTTGGAGTGTGAGTGGTGGCATGGAAGGGAGGAAAAATCGTGGTGGAGGAACCAGTGCAATTCAATAAATGTGTATTAAGCCCCTGAGAAGGCTCAGGGGTGGGGTGGGGTGGGGAGAATGGAAAGAGAGAGCAGGTGCGGGGGAGGCGGGGGTAGTCATCACCATGGGGGGGAAGGGGGCCAAGGGGTGCTGAGCGTGGCCAGGACGGGGGCGGGAAGGACAGGAGCTAGTTTGGGAGGTGAGCAGAGACAGTAACTATGTGAGCTACGCGCACACACCCGGAGGGTGGGAAAATAGGAGGGAGGGAAGGAGGAGGATGGAGCGCCGCCAGGGTGCTGGCCCAAAGCAGGGAGGCAACTGGACAGCTCAGAGACCTCCGCCCCCCTCCTCCCACCAATGTTCCCCCCAGACTCGACCCTCAAAGAGACGAAGGGTCCCGGAACTCCCACAGTTTCCAGCAAGAGGTGCCGCCTCCTCTACCCCCTCCCCCAGCTCCCTGCTTGGTCCAGCCATGACCCCGCCCCCCGGCCTGTGTCCCACGTGTCCGTGGCTGGACAGACTGGACAGGCACTGAACCCCGAGCCCAAGCCGCTGGCCTGGCCCTCGGGAGGTCTTGGGTGCCAGGTCCGAACCCCGACTCGTCCCCCCCTCCCTCCGCGCTCAGACTGCACCCCCTCCCCATCCCCCTGCCTGGCTGCGGCGCTCCTATGTCCTATTATGGGAATGACCTGCTGCGCGGAACCAAGCCCTCTCTAGTCCTCTGTTTTCCCTTCCCTGGCGCGCAGGGCTGCCAGGCCCTGAGCTCTGGATTTCTTGGAGTTGGGGAACTTCGAGGGGCACAGGAGGCTGATCAGTGAGGCCAAGCTGTAAGCCTGTCTAGGGAGGTCCCTGTGTTTGGGAAGAGGGCTTACTGTCCATGAGGGTCAGCCTATTCTGAGTGTCCCCGCTGGTCACTGTCCATTATTAGGGTCAGTGTATCAGAGCTGGTCCATGTGTCCGTCAGGGTGACCCTTCCTATATGGTCGGTGTGTCCTGAGTGGTCTGCATGTTGGGGCGCTCAGTATGGCCCACGTAGTCAGTCTGCCTTGAGGGTTAGCGTACAGAGCTAATTCCAGCCTCCTCAGTCTGCCCTACATGTGACCAAAGGTCTCCCGGCGTGGTCCACGAGGGTCAATGTGCTAGGGTAGTCAGTCTGTCCGGATGGGTCAGGGTATCAAGTTAGTCCAGTTGGGGCAGCGTGATCAGTTTGTCCTAAAGGTTCAGCAAGCCAGGGTGGTCATGCTGTCCAGAAGGGTCAGGGTGTCTGGGTGGTCTATCTGGAAGGGTCAGGATGTCAAGTTGGTCCAGGAGGGTCAGTGTGCCAGGGTAGTCAGACTATGAAGGGGCGTGTCCAGAGGGGTCCGAGTGTCCAGCCCTACCTTTGTACCTCTCCCGCACCTCCTCATAGGCCTGGATGAAGTCTTGCTCCTCTGGCTGGGGGGGCAGCCCGTAGTCCGCCATGGCGGGATGGGACTAAATGAGGTGGAAGAGGAGGACGATCTCTCTGTCCTGCACAGCTCGGCCCCAACCCGGCCCGGCTCTGTCCCTTAGTCCAGCCCGTTCAGTCTCTTAAAGGAGCCGCCTGAGGCAGCGAGGGAGGGGACTCGGTGTCACCAGGGGAGGGGGGATGATTCCGCCCCCGAGCTCCGCCCCCGGCACCCAGGATGCCCCACGAGCTGGGGGGGGGGAGGGGAGGCAGAGCCTGGGGGCGGGGCAGACACCGGACACCGGACAAGCTGACCCAGACCCCTAACACCGACCGGGCCACAGACAGTGAATTCTGCCCACCCTGCTCCCAGTTCCTTAGCCCAATTGCCCAGGAGTGAGTGCGTTGGGACTCAGGACTCCTGGGTTCCAGAAAGGAAAGGGTGAAGAGTTGATCTCTTATCCCTGGAGGGGGTGGGAGTAGGCGGGGAGAGATTGGGGACTTCCAGACTTCCTGGCAGTCCTCCTGCTGACTCCTCCCCTCCTGACATCTCCCCCCTCCCCTCCCCTTCATCCTCACCAGCCATGTGAGACCCCCGCCACTCCTCTAGCCAAGACTCAAGTCTCTCTATACACCCTCTGCGATCTCTGGGGAAATAGAGCCGGGCTAAGTCAAGACTAAGGCTATACCTCTGCCTAGTCTAGTCTTAGGTGACCGAGTTTTCTACATTTCTCCTTTCCCTTACTGTTAAAGCTGCTGATTGAATGACCCCTGATAGCAGGTTAGTGACCTACTCCTTCCTAGACCAATGAAATCCAAGACCTTGACCTTGGTAAGGTGCCTAGCTCACACATAGAGTCCTAACATGGCCCCACAAATCCCATTAAAGAATTTGGGATCCAGACCCTCTCAAAAAGTATCCCCAATTATTCTTCCTATATATTCACAGCTTTATAAAAACTCATTTCTCTAGAAAGTTTTACCAAGGTCTTTTCCTTATAGGAGCCCCCTTCTTGTCTCTTGGAACCCCTAGGTTCCCTCAAAGTCTCAGCTCAGGTGTCACCATGAAGTGGAGACCTTCCCTGATCCCCCAAGTTGATAATGCTTTTCCTACTCCCTGGAAATGACTTTGTATTTACTTAGTATGTATTTTTTGTATTTATATGTATGTATGTTTGAATCCTAGGTGGATTCAACAGTGAGTGGATAAAGTGCTGGCTCTGAAGTCAAAAAGACTCATCTTCCTGAGTTCAAATCTGGCCTCAGACATTTATTAGTTGTGTGGCCCTGGGCAAGTCACTCATCCCAGTTTGCCTCAGTTCCTCATCTGTAAAATGAGCTGGAGAAGGAAAGAGCAAACTACTCCAGTATTTCTGCCAAGAAAAACCCAAATGGGATCACAAAGAGTCAGATATGAAAACCACATGTAGGATCCCCCTTGGTAGAATGTAAGCCTTTTCAGGGCCAGGAGTGTTCTGTTTTTGTCTTCCTATCTCCCAGCCCCTAGCAATCAATCAATAAGCAATGGACTGGTACCTGGAAAGTCATGGGCTTTGTGTGGCAGATAAAAAGACAAAAGGTCAATAGTGCCTCTTCTCAAGGAGCTTAACTTCTAATGGGACAGCTTGTATAGGAACATAGGACTTTAAATTTTGCAAAGAACTTTACAAATATTATCTTATTTGATCCTCACAATTACCGTAAAGGTAGGTTGCTATTATTATCCACATTTTACAAGTGAGGAAATTGAGGCAAACAGAGGTTAAGTGACTTGCCCAGGTTCACAAAGTTAGTAAGTATCAAAGGCTGGATTTGAACTCAGGTCTTCCTGATTCCAGGTCCAGTGCTCTATCCAATGTACCAACTAGACTCTCTATGTGTGTGTGTGTGTGTAACACATAGTTATGCATACATATAATTAAGTCAATGTGGAGGGAGAACACTCACAGCTGGAGGGATCAGGAAAGATGTCATATAGAAAGGGGTACCAGAGCTGAATCTTGAAGGAAACCAGGAATTCCAAGAGGCAGAATTGAGGAGAAGGTACATTCTACCCACAAGGGACAGCTAGTGCAAAGACAGGGAGTATTGTGTGTGTGGAAAATACAGTAGGCCAATATGGCTGGATCTCGGAGTATGAGGAAAGTAATGTGTAAGAAAATTGGTTAGGTAGGAAGGGGCCAGGTAGAGAAAAGATGTAGAAGTCAAAGAAAGGATTTTATATTTACTCCTAAAGGCAATGGGGAGCCACTGTAGTTTATTGGGCAGGGGAGTAACATGATCAAACCTGTGTTTTAGGAAGATCACTTTGGTGACTGTGTGGAGAATGGATTGAAGTGGGGAGAAGCTTGAGGCAAGAAGACCAAAGAGGAGGACATTGAAATAGTACAGATGAGAAGTGAATAGGGCCTGAAACAGGGTGGTTTCTATGTGAGTGACAGGAGGGAATACATGTGAAAGATGCTGTAAATGTAGAAATTACATTATTTGGCATCTGAATGGATATGGAGAGGGGATGAGTGAGAACACGGGTGACTTGAAGGATGATGGTAATAGGTAATATTACTTAATAGTAACAGGGAAGTTCAAAAGAGGGGTAGGTTTGGGGATGAAGAAAATGAGTTCTATTTTGAACATGTTCAATTTGGGATGACTAGGAGATGGGACCTTGCATACAGTAGGCACTCAATAAATGCTTGTTGCATTAAATGAATGAGGTAAGTGTTACCCCTATTATACAGATAACAAAACATTCCCATTTTTTCAGATGAGAAACTGAGGCTAAGGGATGAAACCATTGCCAAGGCTCACAAAGCTAGTAAGTATCAGAGCTAGGGTTTGAAGCCAGGTATCATGATTTAAATCCAGGACTCTGCTATACAATGCCACTTCCCTTAACTGTTCTGTCTTCTGGCCCTTTACCTACAATAAATAGGCTGATACCTGCCATCATCCCTTTTACTCTCTCACATCACTACCTGTGATAGGACAGTCCCAGATACACCCAAAACTGTGACAGGATGATCTCAAGGACCCTAAACCTATGATGAGATGATCTCCCACATTGCCCCATACACTGTGATTGCACCCCTATGTGATTGCTTATGACAAAATGATTCCCCTGTACTTCTGATCCCAGCACTTCTGATGAGATGACCCAAGACATCCCCAAACACTCTCACATCTGTAATGAAATGATCCTTAGAACAGCACCAATGATAGGGTAACCACACATGTCCCCATACCAGAAATGCAAAAACGTCCCCAGCTCTCTCTGTACCTGCGATTCTGATGACTGCCCGCTCAGCAGGGTCCAGGACACCGCCATTACCAGCAGAACCTCCTCCACTTCGGCGGCTCCTTTGAGTTTTCCCAAGATTCCAAGGCAGAGTGTCTCCAGGGCTGGGAGAGCTGCTGCCCCCACTGGAGCTCTCATCCCCAGAACCTCGAGGTTCCGGGCCTTCCCCAGACATGGCCACCTGCCGAAAGGTGGAAGGGAAGAATTATTCAGAGGAATAGCATTAATCTCATCACCCAGAAACATCCCTATCCCCAATCCTTTCTCCCCCAAACCCCATCTATATGCTGACACTCACTCCCCCAAACTTTCTCCCAGATGGATGATTATCCTTGCTCTATCACCCAGAGGCTACCCACCTTTCCCTTACTACCACCAGCTAGAGATGTACCCCTACACATTTGGACTTACCCTTTGTCTTTCATCAGACTCTCCAACTCTACTCTCCAACCTTGTTACCTAAACACCAATATTCTCAGCTGTAAATTGACCTGTCTGCAAGACGACCACTTTACCCTGCCCCATCACCTGGACATGGGGAGGTGGGGGATGGGGAAGGAGGAAAGGGGGCTCTGTAGTCTCAGCCTCTGACTGCAGTAAAGTCCTAAAAATAGTGCTCTGAGCAGGAGTGGGAGCCCCACAGCCTGCATTGGCATCACCACGTGAGGTCCTAGCCCCACCCCCTCTTAACAAGCCCTGCCCCCCAACACCCCAAACACCCTCCAGTGCAATGTGTGACGGAGGCTGTCACCTCCCCCCCCCCAATCTGCAAATACATACAGGCACACAACTGCATGTACACACTACTGTACACACGTACGCAGATACCATCACAATGTCCACCCTATCACATCCTCACAAACACATTCTCACACAATGGAATGCACTCAGATATTAGACGCAAATATACCTATACATAGACCATCATTAGCTAGGCTATGCTGCCCGGGCTGTGGCAAAAGCTTGCTTTGCTCCCCAAAGGAGGGGCAATTGTCAGGAGGGGGGAAGGATGGAAAGAAGGGGGTGAATGGAGCTCTGTCTGAGACCCCGAGCTTAAGCCCAGAGGCGGGGTCACCTCTGCAGACACAATGGGTGTTATGTGACTGCCTGACCCAGCACTTGTGTGGAGAAGGGGGACGAGGCAGAATCTGGGACTAACCCAATTGTCCCTCCCCCAGTCTCCACCCCAAGCCCTGGGCAGGCCTGAAGGAACTTTGGGATTCTGTAGGGATCCCCCAGGCGCTGCGCCTCAGTCCAGGTCGATTGGAGGGTCCCTCCTCCCCTCCCCTGTCCCGCCCCCGGGCCCGCCCCCGGCCCCTGCAGTCTCCGCAGCGTTGGGAGGAGCAGGAGCAGCAGCCCGGGAGGGAGGGAAGGGGGCAGCTTCAGTAGCGGGCCTGGACGAAGATGGGGATAGGGAGGGGGAAACGAACAACGAAGTCGACTGTCCGGGCGGGGAGGGGGGGAAGGGATCGGAGGGACTGGGGGACCTTGGGGAAAGAGAAGCTGGGGATGTACCCCAAAGACCTAGGAGAAAGGGAGCAGGGTGGGGGTGGGGGTCCTCCTTCCTAGGCCGGCTGCAGTAAGAGGGGGAGGAGGCAAAGGAGGGGAAGGGGTCCACCCTGAGTCCAGGACTCTTCACAGTCTGACCCCCTAGCAAAGATGTTTCCGTAGCCCCTGTAACACCCTTCCCTCCCCGCAGCCCCCAGCAGCTGGCCTCCTGCAGTAGACGCACTACGCACCTGGCTCGCCGCTGGCTCTGCCGCCGCAGCCGATGCTCGACTCAGCTGGGTTGGCTCAGCTCGGCTCAGCCCTTGGGCTCGTCGGGTATGTCTCGGCTCTGCTCAGCGCGGGCGCTGCAGCCCCAGTCTCGGGGCGGGTGAGCCGGGAGCAGGGAGCAAAGGCGGGGGGAGTGGGAAACGCAGGGTGTGTGTGAGGCCGGAGCCCCGCCCCTGGGGGTGCGTGGGGCGGGTGTGTGTCTGTGACTATGGGTGTGTTGGGGGTGGGGGGAATCATTGAGGGGAGTCAGTGTCTGGATGAGCCCGCCTGCCCGTGTGTGTGCACGCCAGGGCCTGTGTGTGCCAGGAAGTGAAAGTGTCACTGTGTGTGCGCCTGTCACTAGGTCCGGGTGTCACCGATTGTGTGTGAGAGTGCCTCGGCAGCAGTGGGTCTTTGTCTGAATCCCTCAGTGGATGTCCATGTTTCTTTGGTGTGACAGTAACTCCTCGGTCTTGTGTCTGTCACTATGTCCCTGGGTGTGACATGTCCCCAGGTATGTGTCTGTGTGTGTCCTCTGTCTGTGATAGTGTGATAGTGTATCCTTGGTGTGTGTTTTGCATGTGATGTCCTTGGGTGTGAGCCTGGTGTCTGTGACAATGTTTCCCTGGATGTGTGGCTGTCGGTGTGTCTGTGACAGTGGCTCATCCAGTATGTGTTGATAATGCTGTGACCCTTCGAAGGTAGACTGTGTCTCTGTGATGGGTTTATCATTATGTATCAATAAATCTGTCTGTCCCTCTCCTGGTTGGTGATTAACGTGACTGGCACCTAGGAAGGGACTAGAGGTGATCAGGGGAGGGGTAGTCTCTGTACCTTCTGTGGTATCTTCTTCAGCAGAGCTCTGAACCTTTTTCTGAGCCGAAGCAATGCTCATTCTGGCACCATCAACTTCCTTACCCCCAAGAGTGACCACCACAGTTTGACACAATCACACACACCCAGCAACAACTAGGATACACAGACTAACATAATTGCTCAATCCCAGGATAATCACACACCAGCACTCAACCAGATTTGGGTGGTGGTGGTTTCCTTGGCTTAGGGGGTACCCTGTTACTGTGCAAT
The DNA here is from genome assembly GCF_028583685.1 of Petaurus breviceps papuanus. Classification (NCBI taxonomy): domain Eukaryota; kingdom Metazoa; phylum Chordata; class Mammalia; order Diprotodontia; family Petauridae; genus Petaurus; species Petaurus breviceps. Next base: position 1,498,565 of record NW_027186199.1, on the reverse strand, counting down.
ACCTTAATCTTAAAGACATTCAGTGGCAGTGGTAATTGTTATGAGGCCCTCATACACCCAAGAACATTTTACTCTGTATAATAATTATACTCAATAAAATACGATTTCTTCCCAGTCCCACCTCACCCCCAAATCAGAAGCTGTTCTGCTATTTATGAACTACAACCACCTTAAATGGGTCTCCAGCTCCTATCTAGGAAATGGGGAGAAAGGGAGAAGAAAATGGAGAAACTATGTCAAAGCAGGCCCCACGATCCATTTGAAGCACCTAGACTGTTTCAGTTACAAATGTATTCAGAGGAGAAAGCTAAATAGAGCAGAAGGGTATTGTGGGAGCTAGAACAGGAGAGGGGTGTAGGTGGAGCCCTCTAGGGGACAGGTAAGGGGTGGGCTGGGCTTGGAGAAAGCCTCCAATACCCCTTTTCTACTGAACTGAACTCCAGGGTTTTGGTCTCTACTGCCGTCTTGTGGTCAAATCATGACTGTCAGCATGAAAGGAGCTCTGTGAGAGAATAAGAAAGCATCCACCTCCACCTCCTTCCCCTCCCTCAAAAACTAGCTCCCTAAAGCCTCCATTCCAGTTTTCCCAGGTTTCAGATCCCAGTCACTTCTAAGTGTGACCCCAGCCTCCCCAAGTCCCCATCTCCATATTCCCGGCCCCAACAGCTTCCTCCAGTTCCCCCTGATCACAGTCTTCCTCAAATTCTTCTGAAGTCTTCTCAGCTTTCTGAAGTCTTCCTCCCCCTACCTGCCCAAATGCCCCATCCTTGGCCTCTCCAAACTGCTCATTCCAGCTTATAAGTGCCCCCTGTTCCAGTCTCCCTGAAGCCTTATCAACCTCCCTGTGGACCCTGCCCTAGCCTCCCCCAGATCCATCCCACAGAATCCCAGATTCTAAGAATTCAAAGACACCTCAGATGGCATCTAAGCCAACCTACACCTGAGCAAAACTCTTCTCTGTGAAGCTCCATCCTCCACTTGAAGATCTCTCCTAGGAGGGAACAGCCTCTGATCCCAGCCACGCCCAGCCCTGAACCAGCCCATTCTGTTTCTGGACAGCCTTCATTATTCAGAAGATTTTCCTTCCATCAAACTGACTACCTTTGCAACTTGCAGAGTTAAGTCTGCCAAGCAGAATCACTGTAATCTCTTTTCCACATGAAACCCTTCAGATACTTGAAGACAGCTAAAATATCATCCCTAAATCTAAACTTCTCCAGATTAAACGCCCTCAGTCTATGACATGGTTTTACCATCCTGGTTCCTTCCTCTCCTCTGGATCACAGAATCCTATCTCAAATGTCGAGAAGTCATTCAAAATATGGGGCAGCTAGGAGATACAGTGCCTGAAGTCAGGAAGACCCAAGTTCAAAGATATTTACTAGCTGTGTGACCCTGGGCAAGTCACTTAACTCTGCCCCAGTTTCCTCATCTAGCAAATGAACTGGAGAAGGAAATAGCAAACCACTCTAGCATATCTGCCAAGAAAACCCCAAACGGGGTCACAAAGAGTTGAATATGACTGAAAAACTGCATCATTCCAAATATGTTCTGGGCAGGGCAGAGGATGGCAGGACTACCATCTCCCTTATTCTAGACTGTGCCTTTTAGCCGTGGATAGAATAATCTTGCTTGGTTGCTATATCACACTATCAACTCATATCAAACTTTTGGATCACTAAAATACTCAACTCATTTTTAAATGAAGAGTTGTATAGCCATGTCTGTGTTGTCCTTCATTTGGGAAGCTGATTTTTTAAAAAACCCAAGTGTAGAATTTTATATTTATCTCTATAACATTTCAGCTTATTAGATGGGACTCGTCATTCTAGCGTGTTCTTTTTGAATTCCGACTCTGTCATCCATCATTACCTATCCCTGGGCATTTCATGTCATTTGCAAATTCACCAATGATTTCTATCCAAGTCAAAGAAGAAGGATATTGAACAGGGCAGGGCCATGGGCATATTCCTAGAGCACTCCACTAGAGACTTTCTTATTGAGGTGATCCCAGACCACCTGTGATTTTAGCAGGTAAGTCCTAGAGAATTGTATGAGACCTGTAAACATTAAGTAGATTACCAAAAAAGGGGGGAAAGTGGGACATTGGGAAAGGAAGGGAATAAGCCTTTATTTATGTCATTTGATCTTACAATAACCCTGTAAGGTAGGTGCTGTTTTTAATCCCCATTTTACAAGTGAGGAAATTGAAGCAGATAATAGTTAAATGATTTCTCCAAGGTCACACAGCTAGTAATTATCTGAAGTTGGATTTGAACTCAGGTCTTCCTGACTCCAGGCCCAGCTCTCTATTTACTGTGTTACCTAGCACATAGCTAATAAACATTAGAAGCAAAATTTGAACCTAGAACTTCCTGACTCAAAGATAAGCACTCTTATAAATGCATGCATTTATTAAGTACTTGCTATGTCTAAGGCACTGTGCTAGGTGCTGGCACATAGACAAAAATATGCTGGTCTCTAAGGTTTGGCATCCCACTTTCTGCAAGAACATTTAATGTTGTTTAAGTCTTCCTTCTGAGATGGTCTTCAATTTACTCTGTATTTATCTTGTTTGTTCATAGTTGTTAGATTGTGAACACCATGAGGGCAGGAACTCTTTTTGTCTTTTTAAAAACTATCTCAGTCTTTAGTACAGTACCAGGCACATAGTAAGTTTCTAATAAATGCCTCTTGTTGGAATGCTGCATGCACTGTCTGATGCAGTTCTACAGCTGGTTTTACTTATTTGTGGGGAGTGAGGGTAGAGGGGTATGGAGGGATGTGTTCCTACATGAGGCAGGGATTTGTGTGTATGCGTGTGTGTGTGTGTGTGTATTAGGAATGATCTAATATCAGGCAAGGTTCGGTGCCTACAGTAGTGCCAAAAGGTATACCCATGGTCAACCAAACCACTTTTCTCCACTTCCAGGCTTATCTCCTTAATATCTCTGGGTTTAAAGGCAGTCTAGTTGGGCATGTTATAAAATATTCTCAGAAATTACCAAAATTACAGAAATTCTTTCTAATCAGGGCCTTGACCCATCCTGAGACAAGGACTATGGACATCTTTTCTCCCATGGGATGGTTTCCCCTCCTTCAATCTCAAATTGCCAACCGGTAGGCTTAAGCAAAATTCACGGTTAAAGGCCATGCAATTTATTAGCAGCAGGTAATCATTAACACATGAACCCACCTATACCAGCCTATGCAATTATATTGTTAGACATACATCACATGGGCATTATCACTTGGATACATAACTACTTCTCCTTTTTCTTTTGCATCATAAGTTAGCCCGGTTAAAGGTTAGATGGTTCCAGCTCTTTTGTGACCTTCAGAGAGAACCTTCCATCCCCATGCTTGAGCTGGCAGCTACATGATAAAGTGGATAGAATGGAAAACTTGGTATCAGGCAGACCATGATGAGTTCAAATCCTGTCTCAGACACTCCCTAGTGGTGTGACCCTGGGCAAGTCACCCCACCCTTCTGTGCCTCAGTTTCCTCATCAGTAAAATGGGGATAATAACAGCATCTACCTCATATGGCTGTTGTGAGGATCAAATGAATTAACAGATGCAAACCTCAAAGCACCATATAATGCTGATTATTATTATAAAGCATATTTATTATATTATTGTAAAATTATAATAGTATTATTGATAATGATGATATAAGCTAATCATTATCACCACCATCTGATCCGTAATTCTACATTCTCAAACTTATTGAGGGCCCAGGCTGATGTTTCTAAGTTTAATAGATTGTCTTTGTACTCTAGGGGGTCTCTCCGGCTGAAGTTCTGGGTAGGAAGCATACTATCTCTAGGTTTAGCCCTACCCCTGCCCCCACAAAATGAGGTCTTCCTCAGGCTGATGTAAGATTGCTGGTCTGCAATCTGCTCAGTATGCCATGCTCTCGCTTGAAATTTCACTTCTGGTCTATTTGGCTCCGAGAGTCTTTCTGTGATTGTCTCCTCACAGTCTTACTTAATTGCTCATCTTTTTTATTCCTCCTACTCAGCAAGGAATTCAACAGACTCTCCTGTGGGCAATAGGTGATTGTGCTGAGCTGTCTTTAGAACACCCTCCCACCCTCACCCCTCTTCCCAGAACTATTCGTAAACAGGCAACTGCCCTGCTATTGAACAACTTTTCATAGACTAGTTAACTCGTATATAACCTAAGCAGTAGCATTTATTGGCAAAAACTCACTTTGTTCAAGTTCTGAACAGCACATTTAGGTATTACCCTACTGTTTGTCTCTGCCATAACATTTCTGAGCTGAGGTCATGGATAGGTGGTGCCAACAACAACATTTATATAGTGCTTTAAGGTTTGCAAGGCACATTATAAATGTTATTTAGGTGCTTCTCTCACAGCAGAGAAGTGTATTGGTTATGAGTATATGCATCCTCATTCTCAGAGATGCTGACACACAAATGTAGACATAAAACTTGCCAAAATATCAATGAATAGAGTATATAGCCAGTAGAATGACTCTAGGTAGAACTGCATGCACGTACTATAGAAATGCTACAGTGATTCCACTGAGATTTTTATTTGGGTCTCAGTTTGCCTAGTCATCAAGACGCAGTTGAACTCCTCAAACTATGGGTCTCCTTGGGTATTGGAAGGTGAAGTTCAAGACATCTTTATGCCTGCCTAAACTAATATTTCTTGAATAGCTTGCTTTTAACATCTTTACCTGGGTCTGAATGGAAGCTAGTAGACAAACTACAGCCTGAGAAATATTTTCTACTACATATTAGCAACCATGAAAGCTTTCTGGTTCCTGCTTAGATATGTCCATGCATGCCTGGTGAATTAATCAGCCATCACCAAGATAAGACATTTTTTTCTATCTCCTTCCTGAAATAAAAAAAAATCAATGCAGACAAGTTCCAAAGGTTGTCTAGTACTTATAGATTCCAACAATTAGTTGATAGCACTTTTTTTTAACCCATTGAACACTTTTCTTAGTGACATATCACACTTTTTTAGTGCCATCTAATACCATCTTGAGTTAGTAAGACTCATTTGTTACCTGCACTAGGTTTGTCTCCTGATCCATGTATCCACAGCCATCATGTAGTGCTTCCTTAGTCACAGGACAACATGCCCTGGGTGATATCAACTACTTTCTGGTACCACGTGTGGGATCAGTTACAGTCCGGTACAGCACTTCATTACATGGCTCCAATTTCTGTCATTGTCTCAACAGATGGATGCCTTCCAAGGGATGGAACTTGAGTCTTTTACTGCTTTTTCTTTGTCTTTTGGTTTGTAGCATTTTTCACAGTGTTCTCACTACTAAACATTCATGAACAAGTGAGGCAAAGGATTTGCGTTCACTACTGGCGTGGTGTCTGGTAGAAGTCCCTACCATACCCTCAGCTGCACTTCCAATTGATTGTGACCCAGCTACCTGGGTATCACATATAGCCTTTATTCCTTCTTTTGGTTTCACTATAGCTTTGGTATCATGTGGCTTTTTGGGGTAGAGCATCTGTGCCCACACTAGTTTCATCTAGCTAGTAGTGTATAGTGCCTCATGGTCAGGCAAATAGCATTAAATTTGGCATTGGTTGAAATTTGTCAGGAGATTCGTATTAGTCCACACTTAAAATGTAGTTCCATAGGTGTAATCTTTGAATTTTTCAATGACAGCCCACTTCAAAGCCAATAATTCATTTGCATGTAGGGCAGTGAAATCTGCTGTTGCTAATTTCTCCTCTGGCAAGTTCAATCACTTTCTGATAACTCTCTTTGTCTCTGCCTTCTCTCTCTCCCCTCCCCCCCCTCTCTCTCACCTCCCCTCCTACCCCAAAACAAATGGTTTGCTTAGATTCATATAAGTCAGTACTGGTCCATGTCTTTGAAATCTTATTCACATTCATCTATCCAATAATTTCCAAATAGCTTCATAAGGTTTTAGAGCAAGTTCACCTTTTATTTTTGAGCTTTTGCTCCAGGATATTTTGAATCATAAATCTGTCATTCACTGGCTTAGCAATAGCAGTGTGATTCTTTAAAAAATTGTGGTGACAGCCACCAGACCCTAGCAAAGTCCTTAAATCTCACAGATTCTTTGGATGCGGCCAATTAAAAGGCAAGTCTCTATCCTCTGGGTTGATGCTCATGCCTTGCTGTGATGCTAAGTGAGTGACCCACATACTTGATGGAGGTTCTACAAAATCTGCACTTGTCAATTGATAGCTTCAGACCAGCTTTCTCTAGCTGATCTAATTCTTTCATTAGTCTCTCCTCATGTTCTTTCCAAAGACAATGAGGTCATGTAGGTATTCTAACACTTCCAGATAATTTGTGTCTCCTGCTACCTTTGCCATCAGTCATTAGCATGTGACTAGTCAGTCAACAGGTATTTTTTTTTTAATTTGGATGATATTTTATTTTTCCCAATTACATGTAAAAACTATTTTTAACCTTCATTGTAAAAAATTTTGAGTTCCAAATTCTTTCCCTTCCCTCCACCATCCTGAGACATTAAGCAATTGGATGTAGGTTATAAACAATAAGTATTTATTAAGTACTTACTTTGTATAAGGCACTATGCTAATCACAAAGAAAGGCAAAAAAACATGGTCCTTCCTCTCCAGGTCCTCACATTCTAAAGGGGGTGGGGAGTGATTTGGAGTTGGTATATACATAACTAGGTACATACAGTGCCTCCAAAATACCTTGAGACATACCCCCAGTTTGCTAATGTCCAGCTGGCTAGATAAAAACTGTCCTTTCTTTGTCTTCTTTCAGGAGGAAGGAGTCTGATAGCATCCACTATGGAAACCAAACATTGAAAACCACTGGCTGCCTAACAGACGGTTCAGGGCATCTTAAACTCTTGATATGTAACGATTCATTTGCATTCCCTTGTTCAAAGTCTGATAGTCAACACACATTCATATCTTTCCGTTTCTCTTCCATAACAACCACTACAGGTGTTACATATAGACTCCTGAACTCTGACGATTCCATTGACCAAGAATTCCTGCAGTGGTTTCTAAGAATACCTATCATAGCTAATGAGACTTCTTAGGTTGTTCCCAGAACAATTTGGAGAAATTAAGGTGGATTCTGTGAGTTGTTCCTCAGACATATCAAAGGGGAAAGATAGCTAAAAGAGACTGTGAGATAAACACAAAAGGCATAAACAAAACTTATTTTAAGTCCTTGTTCTCAAAGCATTTATACTCTACTAGAGGGAAATATCATATATACAAATAGGTCACTACAAATATCCTCAAAAATGGATCTGTGATCTCTTCAATATTAATATTCCTTCCTGTGATGTTGCTTGAAACCATCTTTGTTTGCCAGGTCTGGGTGACTCATTGCCACTTAATGCTTGGAGAATTTCCTCAATTTCTCTGGAAATTGAGAGGACACCAATGGAGCACGTAGGCATGTCTATTACTCATTCTTTGCTCGTGCCATAGGACCAGTCCATCTTTTCTACTCATGGTTACTCAATCAGCATCTATTAAGCACTTACTGTGTACAAGACACTATGCTAAGCACAAAGAAAGGGGAAAAAACACAGTCCCTGCTCTCTAATGTGGGAGTCTGAGCTGACATGTAAATAACCAGGTACATAGATGTAGATATAGTAAATGGAAAGTAATATTGGAACAGAAGGCATTAGCATCTGGGGGGCGGGGGGGGAAGGGGAACAGACCAACCGAAGGTAGGATTGGAATTGAGTCTTGAAGGAAGGCAGAGAAACTAAGAGCTGGAGGAAAGGGGAAAGAATATTCTAGGTATGAGGAACAGCCATGCAAGGACAAGAATATGGGAGATAGCATCTCGTGTTTAAGAAATGACTGACAGGCCAACGTAACTGGATAATAAAATCTACAGGGGGGAGTAACTGTGAGACAAATAGAAATTTAGGAAGGGGCAAGATTATTAAGAGTTTTAAATGACTAACAGAAGAATTTGCATTTGATCCTGGAGATAAATAGGAAGCCATTGAAGTTCACTGGGGGTGGGGGGTGGGTGGGAGAGAAATGACATGGTCAAACTTATGCTTTATTTTCTTAGTTTAATATTTTATTTTTCCCAATTACTTGCAAAAAATAAACTATTTTAGCATTCATTTTTTAAAATGTTGAGTTCCAAATTCTCTCCCTCCCCCCACATTGAGAAGGCAAGCAATTTGATATAAAACCTATGCTTTAGAAAAATCACATGGGCAGCTGAGTGGAAGGAAAAAATGGGGAAAGATTTATGGAAGAGACACTAACTAGAAGACTAGGAATGAGGTGATGTATGAGTGGAGAGAAGGGCATTTAGACAAGAGATGTTGTGAAGGTAGAAAGACAAGATTCAGCCACAAATTGGCTATGTTGGATAAGTGAGAGTGAACAGTCAAGAATGACAAATAGGTTTCTGGCCTGGGTGGATAGGAAGATGCTAATGCCCTTGATACTAATGGGGAAGTTTGGAAAAGGGGAAGGTTTTCAAAAGATAATGAGCTCTGTTTGGGACATGCTGAGTTTGAGATGCTTAGGGGATCTTGAATTTGAAATGTCAAAAAGACAATTGGTAAGGCAGGACTATAGCTCAAGAGAGCAGCTAGGGTACACAGCCCTGAGAGTCATTAGTATAGAGATAACTGAACTCATGAGAGAAAGGATTCCTTGAGGACCCCTGCTCAAACTCAATTCATTATGATTTTATTAGGGGTGATACTTGTTACTAATGATTTTAATATATTCATCTAGAAATACATATCTACACCTAATAATAAGTATAAGAATTCATACTTTGTCTAAGTCACATAGGAATCCAGATTCTAATAGAAGGGCCCTATAGCAGGTCTCAGACTTTAATGTAATGTTCATTACTTGGTTAACAGCTATGGAGCTTACTTGCACAACCACAGGAATGCTGACAAAGATATCTCCATCCTGTTTTGCTCAAATTCCATGACCAAACCAAGAATGGATGGTGGCATGGTACAGAAAGCTCCCCTCCCCCTGCCCCGCCCCGCCCCACCCCCAACCTTGGTATGATTTTTCTTTCTTTTTTTTTTGCCTTTCTGGAGGGCAGTTGGGGTTAAGTAACTTGCCCAAGGTTACATGGCTAGTTTTTTGAGTGTGTGGGTGTTGAGTGTCTGAGGCCATAACTGAACTCTGTTCCTCCTGACTCTGGGGCCAGTCCTTTACTCACTGTGCCACCTGGCCACCCCTTGTATGTTCTTTCTTGGAGAGTATGCATAGCTTATACATTTTCTCCTGCCTTCCCTGAGGAGGAACCCATCCATCTTATGACCACCTAGTCAGTGGAGATATTCCTTGACCCTGCTGACAGATCATTTTTGCTTATGGGATTTGCAATGGGATTCTGGATTTTACCATGCCTCTTTTGAATATTTGGGTATCAAACTCTATAAATATAAGGCCCCAGGAAAGGAGCATCTCAGATCATGAGGAATATCTGAGGTCCCCTTCATTAGAGAGAACCAAGGACCCTTTAATAAAGTGCCATTGGCTCAGAGCTCTGCCTCAATCTCTTTTATTGGAGGTTGGACAATTTAAATCCTCACAAGGAAGTGATGAGATCACCAAGTGAAATAGGATGGTAGCAGAAGAGAAGAGGGCCCAGGACAGAGCCTTAGGAGCTCAAATCTACAGTGAGCATGACATAGATGAAGAACTAGGAAAGGAGATTGAAAAGGAAAGGTCCCACAGATAGAACCAGAAGAGAGCAGTGCCCTGAAAACCTAGAGAGAATCTCAATGGAGAAGATGACCAACAGTGTCCAATGCTGCGGACAGATCATGATGGATGAGGACTGGAGAAAAGCCATTAGATTTGGTAATTAAGAGAGTAACTTGGGGAGAGAGAACAGTTTTCATTGAATCATGAGGTTTAGAAGCCAGATTGCAGAGAGTTTAGAAGAGTGAGTGGGGAGGAAGTGGAGGCACTGAGTCTTTCATACATGGTATAAATAAAGTAAATACAAAGTAATTGAGAATTACTAACAGCCCGAAAGATAAATTAGGACAGGCCTTGTGTAGGAGTCACCCAGATCTATTTAAATATGTGTTCTAAACAATAATAACAGTAACAATATCTTTCTGAATTATAAGAACATTATTAACAACCATGACCCCATGGCTGGAATGCCCTTCCTCCTCTCCTCTGCCTCCTAGAGTACCTTGCTTCCTAGAACTCAGCCCAATGCTAGTTTCTACACGAAGCCTTTCCATACAGCTGCTAGGGTCCTCATCTTCAGAATTCCCTGGTATTTATTTTATAGACAGTTTGGTCTCTCTAGATAGAACATAAGCTCCTTAAGGGCAGGGTGTGTCTCATTTTCGTTCCACAATAGGTATTTTGCAAATGCTTATTGATTAATTACATTAAAATTATATGTACATATATATACATAAATATATGTATGTACCTATATATTTATTTATATTGCAGCTAGGTGGCACAGTAGATAGAACTCCCTGGAGTCAGAAAGACCTAAGTTCAACAATCTAGCCTCAGACACTAACAGTGTGACCCCAAGCAAGTCACTTAACCCTGTTTGCCACAGTTCCTCATCTGTAAAATGAGCTGGAGAAGGAAATGGCAAACCACTCCAGTATCTTTGCCAAGAAAACCCCAAATGCAACAAAACGATATTTGTAATATCATCGACATAGGGAGCTTCCAAGAAGGAATGCCCTCAGCCAATGCAGACCAACACCCATTCTCCTTTTGGCTCTTTTTAAAGAATCACCTCCAGACAATAAGCAGTTAGGTGACTAGGGACGGTCACACAGTCAGTCTGGGTCACACAGTCAGTCTGTTTCAGAGACTTGCCTTGAACCCATGCTCAGAGAGGTGAAATGAAGTCGACTTCAATCCATAATGACTACTCGCTGTGTTCAGTCATTCAACTGTAACATGTGATGCAATACCTCTCGTAGTACTGGTTTCCCACTGGGTGTTACACATCTCGAAGCACTGAAGACATGGGAAGTGTGGGGTTGAATGGCCTCAGGAGATTACAATAAATACTAAAAAGTAGTTGCACAAGATAACTTGCTACTGAGGATTTTTTTTTTAGGGGCAAAAGTCGTACTTTATTTCCTTGGCTCTTCCAGGATTTGAACTGGCAGCAGGTACTCTGGGCATTCTCTGGTACTGAGTGGGGCTCCTGGGAGTTCTGGGGATTCCATGTGGTTGCCATGTCTAGGAGAAACTATGACAAGGAAGCTGACCAGCTCTTGAGGAATTCAGCAGTGACTTCATCTAACTGGAAGCCAGGAGTTTTAGTGGCAGTCCTTATAGGAGCAGCCAGATGGTGAGAGATTAGTGGTGAGCCAAGGGATACTATCTTCCTTCTATATCTTTAAGACCAAAAGGAATACTTAGGTGAGGGGGGCATCTCCTACCAACTCAACTTTTGAGTGTGGTTGTCTTTGTGGTGACAGGAAGAAGGATAGGGCAAGGGAGTGGAGAGTTAAAATCGCAAATCTTACCAGGAGTGGTAAGGTTCTACTCCTTGGGCATTTAAAACCTACATTACTATAGTTATTTTCAATGCAATTTAAAGATTCCTTTTAACGTAAGTGAGCGAATCTTCAGGTCACACAGGTTTCACACTGAGTAGGCAAAATAAGACGGCAGGATCTAAGTAGGATAAGAGAATCAAGCGAATTATGAATAAATATAATTTCTTTGTCTCTAAATTTCAACCCAAGAGTAAAAGCACTAGGAAGGGAAGTCTGGAGAGGAGACTGCTAGGTTAGGCTTGTGTAGGCTCAGGGGGATAGTTGATTCGGTTAGATCTTAGATCACCACCTAGTGGTATTCATAGCTTTAGCACCTTGGGTAGCAATCTCAGCTACATGTCACAAAGCATTACTTCTACCGGTTGGGGGAAGGGGGAAGGGGTGGGAAAGGGAGGAGTCCGCCGCTTTAATAAATAATTCTAAATCCACCCAAATGAGTTATCATCTAGGCCATGTCTCTGCTTTGTCTACCTAGATAGCGCCAAAGGTTTTGTAACATTTTGCGGAAAACTAAACATTCTCTTGCTCTACCAGTCTGTGTCTCCTATCAGAAACTGAAATGAGGTTAGTCTGGCATTACTAGCTCTTGAAATGATGCTTTTCTTTCTAGACATTCATAATATTCAAATGTGAACTCATAAATGTGATTATGCCGTCCATCAGCGCAGATCATAATCCACCTGTATGTAGTAAATATGTTCTTGTCCTTCGCTCTCAGAATCCAATATATTACATTTCCCCTTTCGTATTCTAGGGGTACCCTGTGGGCTTGGAGTGTCTCTTTTCTAATTTTCTAATACTGTTCTCAGTGTGTTCCTTCCACTCTTAGCCAACAGTGACTAGCACCCAGTTCCCTTTAACCACTTAGCATTGGCCATATGGGGGAATTGTATAGGCCAAGCACACTGCATATGCTCACAGGATCTGGGCTCTCACTGGCCACTCCCCCTGCCACACACACCCCGTTATATGTATCTGTAATGGGACTTTGTGCATGCCTAGATCACCTATTATGGAGGCACCCACGTGGGAAATGCTAGGACCTGCTTCTCAGTGATGATATTTTGTATTCCCCTATCACATGGGTGACAATAGCCTCTTCTTATTGGCTGCATAGTCAGGGCTGGATTCACCTTTAAACCCACCAAACTGGGGTGCTCTCTCTCTCTGTCCCTCTATCTTTGTCTCTATCTGTTTGTCTGTTTCTCTCACACACCCCTTTTAGGCTTTGTGGTCCTGAGAATCAGGCTTAGCATCTGCAGTAGTTTGGTTTGTCCTTTCCAGTTCTACACACAGACAGTAGAACCCCAGACCTAGGTGCTTAAGTCATGATGACCTTGGATCCAGGATCCCGGGCCAGATGTTGCTGCCAGCCCATCACAGAAGCCCTGAGGAATCAGGGTGACAGGACACAAGCCCAGGGGACTTTGGGCCTGGAACTTTGTGGGACTATGCTATATAGAAATTGAGTTAAATTGTAAACCTAATGCCCTCCCCTCTGCAACAGAGACCGAGGTGATCTACCAGATCGGGGTTGAAATGAATATTCCTTTGTAAAATCTAATCTGACTGTTAAGGGATTAAGTGGAACTAGGGTTCTGGGCACCTTCTAAAAATTGGGAGAACCCAATTAGTGGGGATTTAAGCTAATGGCAGAGAATAGATACTCCACGAGCACATTAGGATACCAAAGTTGTGGGGACTGGAGTGGTCGCTGATGCGTTATCTATGATGCAGCCCCTCCCACTTTGGCCACTTCAGAGAGTATTGCAAAGGGGATTCAGAATACCTGAAGTAACCGTGGCAACCTATAAGATTTTTACATAGAATTCACAGTACCCAGAATATTTGGGATTGAAAGATGATAGCATTATTAAGAGAAAGGACCCAGAGAACCCTCCTAGCTAAGCCATGAGGAGAAGCAGGGCCAGATCAGGGGTGGGGGTGGGGGGGCTGGAGGGAGGTGCCCTGTCTTTGGGCACCTTCCTCTCTTTCCCTCTTTTCCTTGGGACTCTTGTGGGTTGCTCTTGCAGATGCTAGCAATCAGGAGCTGTAAGTAACAATAGAAGCAGCTAATTATGGAGTAGCCTGGTGAGTCACCTACACAGTGAGTCCTTGACACCTTCTTTTTCCCTTCCTCCATTCCTGGAGGGGGATCCGCCTTCTGTTACTTATCTAACTATTTGCTTCTTGGCTCTCCTCCATCTTGGAGAGAGAAGGTGTTAAAATCAGGAAGAAGTTTATTCTGTTTTCTAACTTAGGCAGTACAGGTGACTGGCATCCCAATGAAACTGTTCCCCAGTTATTGACTATTTTTGTGGCTTATAAATTTATTCACATTGATAGAAAAGAAGAGCTGGTGGCCACTAAAATTCTGACTGATATGTTTGATAACAGTGGCTTAAGGTGAGAATGAGAAAAGGCTTCTTCTTTAAGAGATGGGAGACAATGTCCCCCCTCAACAGAAACTAGGGGTGAGTGAAGGTTCTCTATCCCCACAGAAGAGTACATGTGCCATACCCACACATCAATAATTACAAAGGGCCAGGATTTCTCTATTAAATCAATCATTCAGTAGTATGAACTAGGTATGAACCAACCCTAGATATCCACTGAATCAATGACTCAAAGGTATTTCAACTCAGTTTGAACAATCTAGTTAATTAGGTTGGAAAGGAGTTCGATACTTCCATCCATGGATGAAATGAATCTCAACACAGGATTTGTGTTGAGATTTGTTAAGGAAAATCAGTCTTGCCCTGTGGGTTTCGACTAAAACAAACAAACTAGTCCTAAATCAAGTATTCCAGTAGTGAGCCAGAAGAGAAGTTTCAGCCAACATCCCGAATGATAGAAAACTTAGGGGGAGGGAGAGGAGAAGTCTGTTTCCTTCCTACACTTGGATCAGAGGAAGATCTTCAGAGCTTTGAAAGGTCTGAAGATTGAATTTCTCATTGGTGTCCCTGGAACAACTGACCAGCTGCACTGGGACCTGAGAACAAACCAGACACAAAACGGCATTTTCTTTTCTTTTTTTAAACCAATTGTTTACTATTTTATTTTTTCCAGTTACATGTGAAAACAGTTCTTAACATTTGTTTTTAACTTGAGTTCCAAATTCTTTCCTTTCCTCCCTCACCCCCCCTCACTGAGAAGGCAAGCAATTTGATACAGGTTATAGACATGTAGTCATGTAAAACATTTCCATATTAGTCATGTTGTGAAAGAAAACATAGACAAAAAAAAAGAAAAAGAAAAACAACCTCAAAAGAAAAAGGTATGCTTCAATCTGTATTCAGAGACCATCAGTTCTTTCTCTGGTGATGCACAGCATTTTTCATCTTAAGTCCTTCAGAGTTGTCTTGGATCATCATATTGCTGAGAATTGCTAAGTTATTAATAGCTGATCATCCTACAATATTGCTGTTACTTTGTACACAGTACATTTTACTTTGCATCAGCTTATGTAAGTTTTTCTTAGAGCATCCTATTGATCATTTCTTATAGCACAATAGTATTCCATCATAATCACATACCACAATTTGTTCAGCCATTCCCCAATTGATGAACATCCCTTCGATTTCTAATTCTTTGCCACCACAAAAAAGAGCTGCTATAAATATTTTTGTACATGTAGGGCCTTTTCCTTTTTATTTTTATCTCTTGCAAGATACAGACCTAGTAGTGGTATTGTTAGGTCAAAGGGTATGCATGATTTTATAGGCTTTTGGGCATAGTTCTAAATTGCTCTATAGAATGGTTGAATCAGTTAACAACTTCACCAACAGGACATTAATATTTCATTTTCCTCATATCTCCAATATTTGTTATTTCCCTTTTCTGTCCTATTATATTTCCTTATTCTGTCCTTTTCTGTAGAATCTAATAGGTATGAGGTAGTACCTCAGAATTATTTTAATTTGCATTTCTCCAATCAATTTGAGTTAGAGTATTTTTTCATATGGCTATAGACACCTTTGATTACTTTGTCCAAAAACTATTCATATATTTTGATCCTTTATCAATTAGGGAATGGCTCTTGAAGAATGGCATTTTTAGGACTTTAAATTTATTTCCAACAAAATGACTTTTAGTAGCTGGGAGTTACACCCCTTTTGCTACTACTCTAAGCTTGAGCCCACTTTTCCATATACTCTGTATGCAATTGCGTGGGAGTGTATCCCAAACTACTCTTACAATATACTACCTTAGTAAATATTTCTTTCTAATTAAACTAACCAGAGTTAATTAACTCACTAAGCTAATTTACTAGCTCATTAAGCAGATTCATGGCTAACTAACTAATATCAACTGCAAACACTGGGAAAATCTCTCTGGTGGAGGCTTGTGATTTATCACACTAGAAAAAAACATATCTCCCTCCCTTCAACTACTAATGCTTCCCTAGAACTCTGAGGGGAGGCATGGTGGCCACCTTTTGGGGACCAAGCCTGGCTGCACAAGTGGGGATTGCAAGGATGAATCTAGAGTCTATACTACACACACACACACACACACAATTATCTCTTAGACCTAGTATGAGAAACTCTTGAGGCAAACGTGAGTCACAGAAAGATTTCATTAAAGGTGAGGATTAGGACAGGGAAGCTGCTGTTAACAGATATATAAGCTATTTGACTTTAGGTAGTTATAGCTCATCAATTAGCTGGAAGGATTTCTAGCACCCAACTCAGTTCCCTATCAGATCTTGCAGATGGGGCTATATAGGTACTATTATTATACTCAAGACTATGAGTCTTGTATAATAATAAAAAACGAGCCCCGTTAAAAGTGGGAGCTCATTACACTTAACAAGTATACATGTTATTTCCCCCTATAGGATGTAAGTTCCTTTTAGGCAGGAACTGTTTCATTTCATATATCCAGCAAGTCATCTGATATGCAGTAGGTGCTTAATAAATGCTTCTTGATTAATTGGTTGATGGAATTGTATGACTATGAAGATGGTATATATTAGAGAAAATCATTTGTGATATCCTCAAGAACACCTTGAATCTATGTCTCCATGTCCCTATGTCCTCACGATAGTTCTTTGGATGAGGCCAGGTGATTAGCATTCTATTTTCTTGGGAATAGTTCTAACTCTTTGATTAGTAACCACTTTGTACATGTATATGAGAAAAGCTCTGTAGAAATGGCAATTATCAATTCACAGTTTTAGACCAGCAGCCTCTCACTGATCTAATACCTTCAGTTATTCCCTTTATCTTGCTGAACATAATAAAATTATCTCAATACCCTGACACCTTTTAGTGTTTCATATTACCAGGCATTTTTTCATGAACCACTGACAGGTGCTAGGAGTGCCAGAAATCCCTTGGGGAAACAGGCTCAAATTAATAGAATCTCATAGAACAAGTCACTGCCAGAGGTTGGGGTGAGAACCTTCCCTCCCTTCTGGCTCTCCAACCCATCCTACCAGGAACTATTGGAGGCTGGAGCTGATTGCCTTTCCTCCTTTCTGGCCCCCTGATCCGATCAGCCAGAAACTACTTGAGGTCCTGCCAATTCTACCCTTCAAACTAGACTTGAGTAGCCAGCATTCAGAGAGAGACAAGAATCCAAACACCTTCTTACTCATCACCACCCTCTACCAACTGCCTACCCCTCAACCCTATGACAATATGAAACATTAGATTATCCAGCTCCCTCACTCACCTTCGTCCCAACACACTAAAAAGAAATAGAAATAAGGTCCTCCATCCATCCCAGAAAGGAAGAGGCTTTTGAAAGTCAGTGGAGCCTAGGAGAGGGGTTCCAATCCCACCTAAGCCTCTACAAACAGTCCCAAAACCTAGGAGTCCTGAGAAAGCAGATGTACCAGGAAAAAATATATAGACAGAAGAAAAACATGATGAAAAAATAGTTTAGGTTATGAAAAACTAAAAAGGTAAATCCAGATGAAAAGAGTTAACAATACAACAAGTATAAGAAAAGATTTGGAGGGGGGGAAATAGGCCACAAGGACTATCAGAATGACTGGAAGAAATTAAACAAAAGAATAAAAATGAAATTAGACTCTAAAGATCTATGCAGGAAAACAGTGAAAGGAGAATAAATAACTTGGAATATAAGGTGGAAATCCTCACTCTAGTATTAGAATTCCTTTAAAATTGAAAGAAGCAATGAGAACTAAATGAATCCATGAGTCAACAAGAAATATCAAAACAAAGCCAAAAGATTGAAAAAAGAATAGAAGAGAATGTAAGCTATCAAGTGATTTGGAAAACAGATTGAGAAGAAATAATGTAATAATCACTAGACTTCCTGAAAACCATGACCGAACAGAAAAATTAGATGCCACATCAAGAAACCATAAAAGAAAATTGCCCAGATCTCTGATTCAGAAGGCAAAATGAAAACAGAGACTATACCAATAACCTCATGAAAGCCTCATACTGAAAACCTCCAGGAACAGCCAAAATTTGAGCTTCCAAGTAAAATAAGTCAAGTCAAGTCAATTAGCATGATTCATACAGGGTATGGGGTGGAGTGGGGTGGTGACATGGTTGGATCCATAACTTTGGGAAAATCAGTTTGTTGGCGGAATGGAGGATGGACTGGAGTGGGGAAAGAACTGAGGCAGGCAGACCCACCAATAGGCTGTTTTTGTAGTCCACATATGAGGTGAAGAGGGCTTGCACCAGTGTATTGGCAGTATGAGAAGAGAAAAGGGGACATCTTGGAGAGATGTTGCAAAGGTGAAGTAGACATGCCTTGACAATAGATTGGAGACGGAAGGGGGTAGAAAAATAGTGAAGAGTTGGGGATTATGCCTACGTTTTGAGACTGGAAGGATGGTGTCTTCTATAATAATAGAAAAGTTAGGAGAGGGAGAGGGTCTAGAAGGAAAGATACTGAGGTCAGTTTTGTACATATTGAGTTTAAGATGTCTACTGGACATCCAATTCAAGATGTCTGAAAGGCAATTGAAAACACAAGATTTGAGGTCAGCAGAGAGGTTAGGGAAGGATAGGTAGATTTGAGAAGAGAACCTGTGGGGCGACCAGGTGGCTCAGCAAGTAAGAGCACCGGCTCCAGTGTCGGGATGACCTGGATCAAATCTGGGCTCAGATACTTAGCACCACACCCAGAAATAATAACTGGCTGTGTAACCTTGAGCAAGTTACTTAACCCTGATTGCTTTAAAAAAATTTTAAAAAGAGAAGAGAACCTGGGACAGAACCCTGAGGGACACCTACAGTTAGAGGGTATGACATGGGTGAGGATCCAGAAAAGGAGTTTTAGAAGGAGTAGTATGGTAGGTAGGAGAACAGATGAGAGTGGAAAAGAGCATCAAGGAAAAGGGAGTGACCAAAATTGTCAAAGGTTACAGAGAGATCAGGAAGAACGGAGACTGAGAAAAGGTCATTGGATTTGGCAATTATGAGATCACTGGTAACTTTGGAGTTCATGACAATGTTAGAAGCTAGACTGGAGAGTTAAAAAGGGAGTAAGTGGAAAGGAAGCAGAGGCACCTATTCTAGATAGCCTTTTCAAGGAGCCTGGCTACGAAGAGCAGAAGAGATGTATAACATCATGATAATAGTTATCGTGGATTGAAGGATCATGGGAGGGAGTCCTGAGGATGGGGAAACATGGGCATGTTTATAGTTAATAGGGAAGGAGACGGTAGACAGGAGAGATTGAAGATAGGTGATAGTGGGGATAACAGAGGGGGCAATCTGTTGGAGGACATGGGATGAAATAAGATTGCTTATGCAGGTAGAGGATTGGGCCTTGGTAAGGAGTAAAGCCATCTCATAATGTGAGAGAGGGGTAAAGGAGATAGCAGCAGAGAACATATGAATAATATAAAACGAGGAAGAGTGGATAAAAAGGAGCTCATGTTGGATGGCTTCTTTTTTATATAAAATATGAGGCAAGATTCTCAACTTAGAGGGTGGGGAGAGCCGTGGGAGGTTTGAGGAGGGTTGAAAAGGTTTAGAAGAGTCATTGTGGAGAGTAGGATGATGAGTTCATAAGGAAGGTGGAGAAGGATTGCCTAGCAGCAGTGATGGCCCAGTTGACGTTATATAACATAAATTTATAGTGGACCTAGTCCGAATGGTTTCATAATTTTCTCCCCCAGCACATTGTAGGAATGAAGATTGTAGACCGTGGGAGCTATTCGAGGCTGAAGCTTGAGGGACTCGAGAAAAGAGGACAGTGTAGAGTTGAACTGATCTGCCAAGCAGTTAAGATGGAGAAAGGAGGAGAGAGTGGCTAGTGCAGGGGAGATAGCCTGAGAGAGAACTCAGGAGTCAAAGGACTGGTAGTTGCAGTGTGGATGAAGAGTAGGGTTTAATATGGAGAGAGAGAGGTAGAAAGTCAGTAGATTACAGTCAGATAAGAAGATTTCAGAATTCTGAAAAATAGATGTGGTACATTTGTGGGTAATGGCAAGATTAAAGGATAATCATTTTTGTGTGTGGATGAGGTGGGGCAGAGGAGTGGGTTATGGGAAGTGAAAAAGTTGAACTGAATGGTTAGGGTGTTGAGGGAAAGTCTATGTGTGTTGAAGTATCCTAGTTTGATGGCAAGTGTTGGGAAGGAGAAAAAAATTGTGAGCTAGTTACGAGACTCATTGAAGAAGGAAGGAACAGGAGTGATCTAGAAGTCTATAGACAATGGTCATCAGGATTTTGTTTGGATATGAATTGGACATGAATAGCATGGACCTCAATGGCAGAGAGATTACTGAGTGATGGAGATAGGGTGAGAACTTGTAAGTGGCAATGGGGAGCAAAGAGTAACTCAACTTCTTCACCTTGACCAGTAAGCTAAGGGGAATGAGTAAAGGTACAGTCAGTATTGGAAAATGTAGCCATGGAGCCTGTGTCACCAAGGGGGAGCCAAGTTTCAGTGATTATGAGAAGGAAGGAGTGGAAGAGAAAAAGATTTAAGTTGAAGGGAAGTTTGTTGCCCATGGAACATTCCAAAGGGCACAATGGAAGAGTGGGGTAGCTTTTGGTTGGGACTTTAGGGTAGGAGGGTTGAGGGGAATGGGAATAAGAAATGGGGATGTGGAAGATGGAGAGTAGTATTTTGGATGATGACCTACAGTAGTTTAGAATTACTGGAATGTATAGAATATGACTAGGCATGAGAATGTACATATACATAAATAGTACATTTACATATAACATTAAAGGTTGTTCCCAAAAAATCAGGGATATAGTAAGAATATCCATTTTTACCATTTGCACCATTGATATTGTTCTAGAAATACTAGTCTTATTTAAATAAGACAAGAAAAAATTGAAGGAATAAATATAGGCCAATAGTTAGCCTTTCTGTTTATTACCAACAGAAACTACAAAAAAGAGAAATTCTTTCAAAATCACTAGAGAATGTGAAAAATATCTTAAAGTATACTTTCCAAGACACACAGGAACTATAGGAATATAACTACAAATATTTTTTATAGAAACAAAGAAAGACAAATATTTAGAGAGATATTAATTGCTTGTGGTCAGGCCATGCAAATGTAGTAAAAATGACAACTGTAAATTAATTTACAGATCCAATGCCATACCAGTCAAACTACCAAAGGGTTACTTTATAGAACTAAACAAAATAATAAAATTAATTTGGAGGAACAAAAAATCAATTATTTTAAGAGAAAAACTATGGGCAGAAAGGGAAAAATTGGGGAGAGGGCAAAAGAAAAGGGATCTGCTATTACCAGATCTCACACTATACTACAAAGCTATAATCATTAAAATTGTGTGGTATATTGGTTAAAAAAAAGCCAAGCAGTAGAAGATATTAGGTACACAAGACCCAAAAGCAATCAAATATAATTGTTCAATAAACCCAGAAATTCCAATTATTAGGGTAAGAATTCAGTACTCAATGAAAGCTGCTGGGAAAACTGGAAGCAGTTTGGCAGAAAATAGGTTTAGATAACACCATACACAAAATAAACTCCAAATGGACAAATAATCTAGATATAAAAGGAAATATTATAAACAAAGGATATATGAATCACAATTTTGCATGGGGAAAGAGTTCTTGACCAAACATTTCTGAGTACATAAAGTTGAAGGTTTTGCACAAACAAAACATGAACAATATAGTTAGAATTAGAAGGGAAATAGCTGCTGTTCTTGCCATTTATATTGTTGTAGTCATCTTGTATATTGTTTTCCTGGTTCTGCTTATTTCACTATGGTTCACATATGTGTTTCCATGCTTCTCTGTATTCATCATACTCATTATTTCTTATAGCACAGTAATGGTCTATTCAGTTACCATAATTTCTTTCCCCATTACTCAGTTGATGGGCATCTAATTGTTTTCAGTTATTTGCTACTATGAAAAGTGCTGTTATAAATATTTTAGTATGTAGGACCTATCTTTTTCTCACTGACCTCCCTGGGATATATGGCTCAGTGTGTAATCCTGAGTCAAAGGTTATAGATATTTTCATCATTCTCTTTACATAGTTCCAAATTACTTTCCAAAATGTTTAGATCAATTCACGGCTCCACCAACAATGCATTAGTATGCTCATCTCACTTCCAGCATTGATAATTCCCATCTTTTGATATCTTTGCCAATTTGCTCAGGGTTATTTTGATTTGTGCTTCTTTTATTAGTAGAATTTTGGAGGATTTTTTCATATGGTTATTAATAGTGTACAATTCTTTTGGGAACTGTTTGTTCATAGTCTTTTATCATTTTTCTACTGAAGAATGGTTTTTGGCTTTGTATATTTCCACTAGTTGTCTATATAACTTGGATATCAGACGCTTATCAGAGATATTTGATTCGAAGATTTTTTTTCTTCTCAAATCTTGGCAGAGAAATGATGGATTCGAGGTGTAGAGTCATACATTTTCAGGCAGGTCCAATGTGTGGGCATAAATTGCTTGACTATGTTCATTTGTTTTTTGCTTTTAATTTTTTATGGAAGAAGAGAATTATGAGGGAGGGATAGTGAAACTCAAGAAGATACATAGAAGAGAACAGAAAGTAGCTCATAAAGGCATGCTGACAAACATAGTAGTGTTACAACTACCGTGATAAATTTTATATGTGTTTTTATTAAAGAATCTCATGGGACAGAAAAAAATATGTTTGAAGTAGTCTGGTAAATGGATCCCTTTATAAGCGAGGGGGAGGGGAGAGGAGGGAAGACATTTAGGGGGAAATAGAATGATTTATTAATTTGTAACAAGGCTTTACCAATGTCATTATTCCCAGGAATGGGTGGAAATAATGGATCAGTGAAGCCATGGGGAAGATAGAAAATGTGTGTAGATAGAGATTTAATAGGGTCTTCAAGTTTCTCTCTTTTTTTTCTATGAGTTTCTCAGGCTTGGGGCATAAAAGATGCATCCTTTTTGAACTCTGTGCCATTTTGGATTTTTCTTCTGAACATCTGGAGCAGAAGAGAAGCCAGCAGCAGGGTGGTAGTACTGAAGCCCAGATGGGCAAGGCAAAGCAAGAACCAGGACTGATTCTGTAGAAATGTGGAGACCTAGATATCTGTAGACCTGGGGGAGGGGGATGGGAATAAGTACAGTGGGAGCAGAACAGACTGGAGTGGTTTTGAGACTTGGTGAGACAGATGTTCTATGAACCATGAGGATGTGGCGCCATCCATCAGCACTTCCCCTCCTATTACCTCAGAGTGCTTGCTGAGACAAGCCTCAGTGAGTCCTAGATCTTGCCAAATCCTTTCCTTTTGCTTCTCCCTTGCCACAAACTGGGGCAGGGAAGGGGGTGGGGAATGGGAGGAAATCCAGAAGCTGTTTTGATGCAACTTGTTGTTTAAATTCATCCTCTGGTTTTTTTTTTTATTGTTAGGCCACTGCTTTTAATTTATGAATATAAATATATATAAATCACATGACCATTAAGAAAAAAAAAAGTAAACTTTCAAATCCTATAAGTAAAGGAATGTGAATGAGAAGTTTCCAAATGTAAGAACTTGGGCTTAAGGCAGACATGTTGGGGATTTCCTATTTTGGTAATTTTTTTGGAGCATATTCCCATCATATCCTCAGATCTATCTATATGGAACCTAGGGCCAGCTGCAGCCAGTTTCAGACTCTGGAGGAGAGGGTGCTTATGAGAGGGGAAATAGGTTACTTGTGTATAGTTGGAACTATTTGTTATAACTAAATTATATACTGCATTATCCTCTCCCTACCCATCCAATTAATTAATTATGTGAAAGCTTACTAGGAGAGGAAGTAGGAGTTTGGGACTGGTGGTTGGCTACTCGACTCTCCTCAGAGAAAGGGAGTACTGGATTGGAATTATATTTATTTGTTCCCTTAAATATCTTTAGTCCAGGAGAAATAATTTATGGGTTCAAATTGTGCTCCTGATTGTTCTATTTTTAATGGGGAAGGAGTATCTCAAGGCTCGACCCTGCTCTTACCAAATGCCATTTCCATAATGAACACATATAGATGTGAATAAACTCATTTATGCAGATCAATAGCAAAGCAGAAATCCGAGAAAGAATACGTAGGAGAATACACAACAGAAAATACATATAGTAAATGAGGTCTCGCACTGGACTGGAGATAATACAGCTCAACAGAGAGAGTCTCAGATCTCACCCAAGGGGACTGGAGTGGGGAGACCCACCAGCAGTCTGTTGTAATAGTCTAGGCATGAGGAGATAATGACTAGCACCAAGGTGGCAGAAGCATCAGAGTAGCATCAGAATAGTAGTGGTACCTGGGAGAGATGTTAACAATGGTAAAATCAATAGGCTTTGGCAACAGATTAGATATGGGAGTGGGGGTGAGAATGAGGAATTGAGGATGACACTTAGGTTACCTGAGAGACTGAGAGGATGGTCCTTATTAGTAAGAGGGAAATTTGGAAGGGGAGGTGAGTTTAGGGGGAGTTCAGTTTTGGTGAAAGAAAAAGGTCAGTTTTGAGAAAAAAAAAAAAGCAAAATAAGGACTAAACCTCTCTGCCTTTTCTTTGTTGTCAGTTATCATTGTTCCATGAGGAACTTTTGATTCACTTTCAGCACCACTCTCTCTCACACTACTCTCATCCCTTTTTGAATCCTCTTTTGAACTCTGTACCATTTTGGATTTTTCTTCTGAACATCTGGAGCAGAAGACAAGCCAGCAACAGGGGTGTATCTCTCTCTCTCTCTCTCTCTCTCTCTCTCTCTCTCTCTCTCTCTCTGTATCTGTTGTCTTTATGTTTCCTCAGTAGTTTATTTATACCTCTAAGTTCATTTAGAATTTGAGCACCATTAACACACTTCTCAGAAAATAATCATTGCTTGTCCATTTTTGAAAAGGACCAATCATCACAGAATGATGTCTTGACTTGTATGTGAATTGGATTTAAGTGAGGCAGGCAATGTTGCACAAAGTCATCAGTCTCACTCTCTCTTCCAGGGTCATCAAAGTCCAGCGGCAGGACAAAAGTCAGGACAACTGATGATGGCCTGGGATGCAGTGGATGACCTTGGCATCTTCAATGTCTGACCAAGTTCTAAGTGCTCCACAGCTTCAACTACCTTTATGGTCATTGGAACAAATTATTCTCACCTGCCCCTTCTGCCAGGGAGGAGTCCTCATATGCTTGGGATAGACATTCCCCTAACTCACCAACGAGTTTGAGGTCATCAGTTACCTGAAAGCTGTTTTATCCCATCTGCCAAGAAGGTTTTTTTTGGGTGTGAACACTGTCCATGCTACAGCTTCTTGTAGCCACAGGTAAGAATTAAGTGCCAGGTGGACACCAGAGGTGGATAAGCAGCCCTGAAAAGAGCTCCACAAGCCCTCACATAGCAATCCCAGAGGCTCTGGTCCTCCTCCAGCACCACAAACCCCTTACAATACAGTGTTGGGTTTTGTATTCATTATTGTTATATCAAAGTCAACATGGAGGCATATAGATAGGGAACAAGTCCTACGTCTGAGACATGCTGGGCATGTGAGCCCTGGGCAAGTCACTTATCCTGCCTGTGCTCAAGTCTAGGCAACGCTCTACATGATTAGTTTCAGAGGTGCCAACCAACAATGGTAGAGGGAGTTTCCTCACCTGGAAGACCCCTGTAATAATGACATCATAGCTCTAATCTCTATTCCTCTCCTACATATCTTTGTTTCCATCTTCTGCATGTGACTTTTAAAAATTGAAATTGGTTAGTAAGTTCTCTGTGAATCCACACCAGTCCCTTCAGACAATTACTGGTTGGTTGTTTTTTTATTTTTTTTTCTCTCCACATCAGTATTATTTGTGTCTCTAGTGTTTCAGTCTTGAGAGTTTCTTTCCCTCTTGGGCTAATTTCTTGTAAAAATTTAGTCTATGGAATCCTGCTTATTTTTTCTTTGGACCATTTGAAAATTTCTCTCCCAGAATCTAGGTTGCATTTCAAACTATGCCATGCTGTCCTCTTTTCTTTCATAAACCCCAAGACGTAGTGGGCACTTCCTCCTATGATTCTCATTTCCACCTGGGTGACCAGTTCCTCTATGTGAATGAGAATCAAATCCAGAATAGAACTTCCCCCTTGTGTGTTTCTCTCCTTTTTGTTGTTGGTTTTTTTTTTTTTTAAAGAATTACTTATTTTTTTAAAGCACGGACTTTTTTATTCTTTTTTTTTTCTGTTCCAAACTCTCTCCCTCCCTTTCTCCTTGCCGTACCTAATGAGAACCAAGGGGGAAAAACACATTACTGTTTTTTATTTTATATATATATATAATTATACATTATATATATATATGTAATGATGCAAAGTAGATTTCTGTATTAGCCATATTCAGAAAGAAAGGAAAGAAAAGAAGAAAAAGAAAGAAAGGAGGGGAGAAGGGAATGAAGAAAAAAGAGGGAAGCAGAGAAGGAAGGAAGAAGGAAGGAAAAAAGAAAAAATATGGATAGTAAGTTTCACTGTGAGTCCTTTGGAATTGTGGTTCATTGTGTTGATCAGTGTTACTAAGTCTTTCACAGTTAATTATCTTTATAATATTGCTGTTACTGTATTAAATGTTCTAGTTCTGCTCACTTTACTCTGAGTTCATATGAGTCTTCCCAGGTTCTTCTGAAACCATCCCCTACATCATTTCTTACAGCACAATAGTATTCCATCACATTCCTATATCACAAGTTGTTCAGCCATTCCTCAATTGATGGGTATCCCCTCAATTTCCAATTATTTGCTACCACAAAAAGAGCTGCTATAAAGATTTTTGTACATATGGGTCCTTTTCCTTTTTTATTTTTTAATTCTTTGGGAATATAACATGGTAGTGATATTTCTGGGTCAAAGAATATACACAGTTTAATATCCTTTTGGGAATAGACCCAAATTGCCTTCCAGAATAGTTCACACACAACTCTGCCAACTTCTTCCCTTTTTGAAGGATGAAATGATCATTAAGGCAAGTCAAGAAGCCATTAGCTTCCCTGCTTTTGGCAGAGAGAGAGAGAGCTCCAGCATGTATCTGAGTGACTGAGGTCCCCCCCAACCTACCCTGCCCCCCTCACTACTAACTAAATTATCCCTCTGGACCAGGCTTGTAATCTGTTTCCTGAACCCAGCTGTTTTCCTTTTTCTGGTCAGGTGGTTTCTAGTATACTCTGTTGATAAAATCACTTCCGTTTCTCCCTCTACTGATCCGGGTTCTACTGCTCTTCCCTATAAATTCCTCCTTTTAGTCCCTGGAGTATATTTTCTTAATATATAATGGTTACCTCATGCCTATGTTCCTCTGACTAGGATAGAAGCGAGGATGGGAAATGTGCAGAACAACATCAGAAATGGGGGTGGCTGCTTTTACAGAGGCTGAAAAGCTCCCAGCTCATGGCAGAGTTCAAATTGGCTGTGGAGGAATTACAGAAATTACAGGAAGCAAATGAAATTAGCAGTGCTGTCTGCAAAGAGGCAGCAACTGTAACTGTATGATTAGAACTGAGGAAGCTGAGCTGAAAATCTTACCCAGCAGATAAGATTATAGATCTCAAAAGACAGTTCAGCATAAAAGCAGGCAGATCAGAAAGGAAGAAATGACAAGATGATAATCCCTCCTCCCGAGTCTGAACACAGAAGAGAGGAGAGCAAAAGCAAACCCAAGGTAAATTGTGGGGCCTGGCACGGGTTCAGATCCTCACTCTCTCTTATCACCTCTCTCCTCACTACACTCAATTTGATGTTATAGTCTGTCAATTTTAGCTTTACAGTATCTCTCACATATGTTCCATTTTCTCCCTTGTCACAGCCAATACCCAGATTCTAATACCTCACACCTGGACTATTACAATAGCTTGCTGGTTGGTCTCTCTGCCACAAATCTCTCTCCCTCTAGTCCATCTTCCACACAGCTGTCAAAGTGATTTTCCTAAAGCATGGGGATGGCCATATAGGGGCACTAGGTGGCACAGTGGATAGAGTGCTGAGCCTGGAATCAGGAAGACTCATCTTCCTGAGTTCAAATCTGGCCTCAGACACTTATTAGCTGTGAGATCCCGGACAAGTCACTTAACTGTGCCTCAGTTTCCTCATCTGTAAAATGAGCTGGAGAAGGAAATGGAATTCCACAACCTCTGTCAAGAAAACCCCCGAATAGGGTCACAAAGAGCCAGATATGACTGAAACGAATGAACAACAGCAAATGGTCATGTCACATTTCACCCACACCTCTAATAAATAAACTCCTTCCAGGATCAAACATTAAATCTTCTCTTTGGGGTTCAAAGCCCTTCATAACCTGCTTCCCCTTTCCATTCTTTTTACACCTTGTCTTCTATCCCCCATATTCTGCCTTGCAGTGACACTGACCTTCTTGCTGTCCCTCTGGTCATTTTCTCTGGTTGTCTCCCAAGCCTGGAATGTTCTCCTTCCTCATCTCTGCCTCTTGGCTTCCTTGACTTCCTTGAAGTCTCAGCTACAATCCTACCTTCTCCAGGAAGTCTTCCTTGCCTGCCCCCCCCCCCTTAATTCTAGTGATTTCCTTCTATTGATTATTTCCAATTTATCCTATACATAGTAGTTATTTGTACATAGTTGTCTACATTCTGTCTCCCCCATTAGACTGGGAAGTCTTTGAGTGCAAAGACTGTCTTTTACCTTTACTTATTTCCCCTCCTCTCTGGCCCCCATCCACCCACCCCGTAGCACCATTCCTGCCATATAATAGGCATTTAATACATGTTTTTTGACTGACCTGGCATGGAGCTATGCTATAGTAGTAATGGGTCATTTCTGCCATCTTTAAACCTCTGCCCAAAGCGATGCATCTAAAGGTTTCTTGATTCAGTTTAATGGTAATTTCATATTTCAAAAATTAAAAAAAAATCCAGTAAGGGGAATTTCTATTCTGGGTCTGATTTTCACCAAGGAGAAATACAGTGTTGGGGGTGGAAATTATGGAATTTTTGTCCCACCCCACCTCCCCCCCAAAAAAGTCGTCTTTGGGAGCTGAGTGTGTAGGCTGGGGCACTTCGTGGAGCCTCCCTTTCAAGATCCTCTTTGATTAGCATGCAAATGAGTCAAGGAACCCGAACAAGAGCTGAGTGAAGAAAGCAGGACCAGCACCCTTCCCTGCCCCCTCCACATTCCTGCCTTTATTATGTATATCAGGCCTCCTTCTGGCCAGCCCCCAACCTCACCATTGTTCCTAGGGAGGAAAAGAAAAAATGATAACAAGCATTTAAGGTTTGCACAACACTTTACACATTCAGTTTCATTCTAGCCTCATGAAAGCCCCAGGAGGTGCTATCATTTATCCTCATTTTACAGAGAGGGAAACAGGTTGAGGCAAGTGAATGGGACTGAAGGGCAGATAAGTGTCGGAGGCCAGATTCGAGGTCTTCCTGACTCCTGTTCCAGTACTCTCTCCCCCACGCCTCTGAGATGCCTTGAAAAGGGAAAGTCTCATTAAAAACATTGTGGATTCACTAACCAAACAAATTGGCTTTTTAATGAAAAGCACCTGCTTTAATGTAATGCGCAAGCCACCAGGTATCTCTCTAAGGGAAGTTAAGCTACCAGCTCCAGTAACTTCCAGTAAGGAAGCCCCAGTTCTGGGCTACTAGCTGACTGTCTAGTATTTTCAGACTACAGCCACACTTCGTAGATTTCCCTAGGTATTAATTCTACTGTCAAATGGGATACCCACCTAGTTCAAGCACAGGTTACAGTCATTTTTCAAAGGTGAAGGGGTGGGGTGAACCATATTCACTTTGTACCTTTTGGCTGCTCCCTCTTAAACTCCTAGCTACCAGCTATCCTAAAGCACTGTTGTATACCTGTTGGCCAGTCCAATTTCTTTTCTTTGTCTTCTCCTGGAAGTACAAACGTTTCCTGCTTCCTGAATTTGCCATTATGCTGGCTGATACTTAATACTAGAGTAGGGGAAGGGAGGAGTGTGTATACACACTGGCTTTAAAGCTTAATCTGCATTATTAACACTTTATTAACTATAAACAATCAACAAAACAATAAATCACATCCTGATTTGTAGTGATTGCCTATTTCTGAGGTGTAAATGATCACACAGGGGACTTAAGGACGGCTCTTAGAAAGCTGCTTAGAGCTGACTCCAGGACATTCCTGTTGGCAAGTCACAGACATACCTGGAATTTCCAGTCAGGATGAGAAAATGCCCATAATATACACGGACAGTTTGAAACCTGAAAGAATCTGTGGAAGTGAAATTATCTGAAAAAGAGACAGAAAGAGACACAGAGAGGCAGATAGCTCCTCAGCCCTTTTAAAAACTTCAATTTTATATATATGATATACATAATATATCATATATATTTTTATATAAAATTTCCATTTGTTTGTGACCTACTGTGACCCTACCCTAAATACATTTTCTTGTCCTCTTCGGCGCCTAATAGAAAATGCAAGAGAAAATATGTGTTGTCTACACAGCCAGAGACTTTTGCAACAATTGATAAGTAAAGGACAACTTATCCCCTTCACATTGTAACCTTCGCAGTTACAGAATGTAATCACAAGGTTAAGGGGGGTGTTAAAATAAATGTCTACTAGTATTCCTTCCTCTGCTGGAATTAAAAAAAGGGAGATAATTGGCTGAGCAAACAAATAAGCTGCCATGTTCTGGCAACCCAACCTGTAAATTGGGGAGAATCCCAGAGGGATTATTACTTAAATTTCTGGAGTTTATCCAAGATGCATTTGCTATGACCCACTAGAAAGAGATTCCGTATGAAACTCTTTCCTCTCCCTAGTATTTCAGGGATCCACTGGAGGAGGAAAATTAAAAACAAAAATGGCATTTTTCCTTTTTAAAAAAATATTTTTTAATGTTTTCTGTTTTTTTACATCACCATAGTATTCCCCACACTCTTACCCCTCCCTGAGAGCCATTCTATATGACAAATAGTCATAGTATAATTAATACATTGATAAAGTCTGAAAAGATGAGCAAAGTTTAACCCCTATCTCCCACATCCACAAAGGGGGCAGTTTGGGGGTGTCTTCTCATATTTCTTCCTTCAAGTCCCACTTTACCTTTATAATTTTATTTTTGATTTTTGGGTGTTTGTTTTTCTTTCCATTTACATTGTTACAATTATGGCACATATTGTTTTCCTTCTTTGCTTCAAACTGCAACTGAACATTTTCCGATGTGTTTCCTTTATGAGTTGGAATAGTATGTTTTAGATATCTTCTGCATTGTTGTTGCAGACGACTGTAATATAATGTCATGGAAAGGCAACTTCCCAAGGTTCAAAATACCAGCATAGGTGCTCTCCATTTTATTCAGTGGCAAATTAAGAACAGAGAAGGTCAAAACATGACATCATTCAAAATACAGCATTTACTAAGAGTGATTAAATAATCTCCAAGTACAACCCCACCCCAGGACCTTCCAATCATTCAATCAATTACAAAGTCTCTGTTCTAAATACTTTTCCACCCCTAGGCTGTACTTTCATTTGGTCCATCACAAAGCACAAAAAGGTCAAAAGTTCCCCACCCCTGGATCACAATTGAATCTACCCCAGAGTTACATCAAGTTTAAGCTCAGCACTTAATACCCAAATGGAGATCTTTTCTTCATCTTGACAGAGGCAAGTTCTCAGCAATCTTAGTTCCTGGGGAGACAAGGCTTAGCAAGGCCACAAGATAAATTGCCAGTCTCTTCATTAATTCATCCTCTGTCTGCAGAACAGTCCTAGAACCCCTAAAAACATTAGCAAAACCCTCTCCCAGGATTTCTGTAAACATACAACAAGAAAATCCTTCTTCAGGGCTTCTGAACCAACAGAAAGGTTCCCAGACCCCTGCAACAACAGCACTGTCCTTCACCAGTGGACAGTATTCATTCTGTCTGCAGGACAGTCTCCAGACCCCTGCAACAACAGCACTGTCCTTCACCAGTGGACAGTATTCATTCTGTCTGCAGGACAGTCTCCAGACCTCTGCAACAATAGCACTGTCCTTCACCAGTGGACAGTATTGACTCTCTGTCTGCAGGACAGTCTCAGTAGCTCTGAACCAACAGAAAGGTTCCCAGACCCCTGCAACATCAGCACTGTCCTTCACCAGTGGACAGTATTCACTCTCTGTCTGCAGGACAGTCTCAGGGCTTCTTAACCAAAAGCCAGGTTCCAGGACTTCTTCAACAACAGCACTGTCTTTCACCAGTGGACAAATCTGGCAAAACAACATCAAAACAGACAGACAAAGTACCAGCAAAACAGCCATGTCTCCTCAGTCCTTGGCAGCTCAGGGGGCAGGTCTCAAAAGTCCAGGGCAATTCAAAGTGGCCCCCAGCAATTCTATCAGTCTCTCTCTCTGCCTCCACGAGGTGCTGCTTCCAAAAAGCTCTTTTGCCTCTCTCTTGTCTCTCCAAATCTACTTTACCAGCTCCTCCCAGTTCAGGACTCTCTTTTCACATCAACAAGTCCATCCCACAGGTGGGATTAACAAGCTCTGGGTTTTAACACAATCAGTTTGAAAACCAAGCCAATACAGGGGAATCTTTAATTGCCATTACTATCACAACGACCCATATACTTATTATCTGTTGTAGTATGGCACTCATGCTAAGTTTAGAAGATAATGTGAACAATATGGATTTTTCATCCCTATATATTATTTTTGTTTAATTTTGTTGTGGCATGATTGTGATGGAATACTAGGATTTTGCATCCTTGGAAGTCTGCTACCTGACAATTTATCAAGAGTACACTATGGGACTCATCCATGACTTATGAGTTGTTGGGTTTTTTTTTTTATTTTAAGCAGAAGTAGCCTGCATGCCTTATTGTGACAGCTTGTGTGAGACCCTTGTGGACTTTAGGTCCATAGGATAAAGATTGACTGATGGCACATAAACTCTGAGTAATTGACTCCAAGTATCTAAGCCCTTTTTGCAAGTCCCAAATCTCTTTGAGACTTTTAAAAATCTCACTTCTCAATTCATTTCTGAACTAATTTTCCTTTTAAAGTTAGTTTGTATATCTTAATGAAGGGTGAATTGGGGCTGCCAGTTGTAATCCCTGTATGTTTCAGGGATCCCTGGAGAAATTTTGGATGCTCTGTTATTTTGGATGCCTTCCTATTTCCCTGTTGAGTGAAATGTATTTCTGTATCCAATTTTCTGTGTTCATGTGGTATGTGTATGTGCATGCGTGTGTGTGTGTGTGTGTGTGTGTGTGTGTGTGTGTGTGTGTATTCTTCCCTCCTTTGACCATTTCAGATGAGAGTGAGGTTCAGGTGTTAACCATTTCCTTTACCCCATTCTCTTTTATTTGTATAGATATTTATTTATGCATCCTTATCATATGAGATAATTTTCCCTAACTCTCCATTCCCTTCACCATCTAGTATATTTCTCTTACCCTTCCTTTCCATTCTTCTTCTAAGATCAAGACATAATAGAACCACTCCCAGACGTTCTGTCTAATTAGACTCCTTTTATACCCCTGATTTATTATAGGATCCAGAAGGGACACATGTATCACCTTCCCATATTTGAATGTAAGCAGTTTACTCTTGTTTAGTCCTTTGCCATTATTCATTCATGTTTACTTTTTAAATTTTTTCTTAACTCCTCTGTTTGTGCTTCAAAATTTCTAAATAGTTCTAGTCTTTTCATAGTGAATTCTTAGAAGTCCTCTATTTCATGAAAAGTCTATTTCCCCCCTGTAGAATTATGCTCAGTTTTGCTGGGTAAGTTATTCTTAGCTTTTTAAGTCTAAATTATTTGCCTTTTGGAATACCATAATCTAAACTGTTCAATCATTCACATTGAGGACTGCTAGATTGTGCATGATCCTGATTGTGGTTTCTCTACTTGAATTTTTTCTTCCCGGCTGCTTGCAGTGTTTTTTTCTTTGTCTAGGAAGTTCTGCATCTTGGCTATGATGTTACTGGGAGTTTTCCTTTTGAGGTGTTATTTTTTTTTTTAAAGAGGTGACTAGTGGATTCTGCATATTTTTACTTTATTTTCTAGTTCTAAGATATCTAGGCAGTTTTAATTTTATAATTTCTTGAAATATGATGTCTAGGCTCTCTCTCTCTCTCTCTCTCTCTCTCTCTCTCTCTCTCTCTCTCTCTCTCTCTCTCTCTCTCTCTCCCCCTCCCTCCCTTTCTCTTTTTCTCTCTTTTGGTCATGGCTTTCAGGGAGGACATTGCTTCTTAAATTCTCTCTCCTTGATCTGTTTTCCAGGTCAGTTGTTTTTGTAATGAGATACCTCATATCTTCTTCTTTTCCACATCCTCTCCCCGCAGTGTTTTAGCTTTGTTTTAGCAGTTACCTCACTGAAATTCTATTTGGTCCATTCTAGCTTTCAGCAAGTTTGTTACTTGGGCAAGGTTTTGTACCTCTTGTACCAAGCTATTAATGCCCTTCCCAATTCTTTCTTCCATATCTTGTTTTTTCCCCCCAATATTTTCCTCAAGTACACTTGGTTCAGTTATTTTAAAAAAATTTTTTTAAACTCTTACATCATCTCTTCTAAGAATTTGACTTTATTTTGTGCTCAACCAGTGTTTTTATCTTAGGCTTTGCTTGTAGATATCTAGATGTCATTCTCTTTATGTGAGTCTCCATCCTGAACATTCCTGTCCCCAGAACAAGTTTTTATTGAGGAATCTTCTTTTTGTTTGCTCATTATTCCAACCTGC
Organism: Petaurus breviceps papuanus; assembly: GCF_028583685.1. Classification (NCBI taxonomy): domain Eukaryota; kingdom Metazoa; phylum Chordata; class Mammalia; order Diprotodontia; family Petauridae; genus Petaurus; species Petaurus breviceps. The sequence goes on along the minus strand of NW_027186199.1, from coordinate 1,463,910 downwards.
TTCCTGACTATGGATTTTATGTCAGGGCTGGGCTCCATACACTTCTAAAGGGAATATCTAGGCTGGTCCTGCTGCTCCTTTTTTAGGATGTTGAGTATTGTGTATTCCAGACTTTCAGGTAAATGCCTTTAGTAAGAGCTACTTGTGTCTATTGTAGCTTGTAAGGTGAAAGCACACTGGTGGGGGCTCTTGAGTTATTGTGTTATCAAGGAGTAGAGGACAAATATCTATTAAGTACCTATCTATTATATGTCAAGCTAAATACTTTACAGATATTATCTCAATTTTACAGACTCAAGATTACCTCCTACCAGGGGTGGGGAACTTGCTGCCTTAAGGCCATAGGTGACCTTCCAAATCCTTAAGTGCAGCCTTTTGACTGAATCCAAATTCACAGAACAAAATTTGTTCCCACCCCTGTCCTAGAACCTGAGGTGGTACTTATCCCTCTAGGGACCCAACTTGAAAACCTCTGAATGTAAGTTGGGAAGTCAACCAGAAAGGATGCTTCTTTACATTTAAAAATATGTGTAGAAAAGAGGTAAGCAAGATTATAGAGGATGAAAATTAAATTATGGCATGGTCTTTAATCAATCAATCAAACAATATTCATTATAAGGATCCTGTTAGCAGTGCTTAAATTCAGAATAAGCTGATATTGGTGAGGAAAACTAAAGGCAGCAAAGAGAGTTTTATATATATTGGGGAAAATATGAGAACCAGATTAGAAAATAAGTTGCTGCCATGGGGATTAAACAATAACAACTAATTATGGAGAGAACATGAAGCTGTTCTGCTCTAATTTGTTATGAAGATATTTAATAGGGATTAATGTGAAACCTTCCTTACACATGGGCTTTTAAACAATTAACTTCATGAGTGAAATATAGGAGAGGTATGGCTAGATAGCAATATTCTGAAGAAAAAAAACTAAGGAGTTTGGGGGATATCAAGTTCTATGTGAGACAGGGACAACCAAAGATAGTTATTGAAGTTTTAAGCTGCAGCAAGAAGAGCATAGCATCCAAAACTAGGGAGGTTAAGAGTTCTGCAGTACTCTGTCCTGTGTATCTGAAGTATTGTATTCACTTTGGGATGCTAAATTTTAGAAAGGTCTTTGAGAAACTGCAAAGAATCCCAAGACAAGGTAAAGGCCTTAGGATTATACTGTAAGAGAATTTGTTGGAAGAACTCCGATGGTTTACCCATAGAAGACATGATTTACAGGGGGCATGAGAGCTATATTTGGTTTTTTTGAAGTACTGTCACATAGAAGAGGAAACATCTGCTTGAACCCAGTGGGTATAATTAGATGAAATGAATGGAATTTTCAGAGAGATTTAGGCTTGATGTAAAGAAAAACTTCCTAACACTGAGCACCGTCCAAAGATGGAATAGGCTGTCTAACCCTCAGAAGATTTTAAGCAAAGACAGGATGAATATGTGCCAGGTCTATTGTAGAGGAGATTTTTTGTTCATATGTGGGTTGAACTAGATAAACCTCTGAGAGCTCTTCCAATTCTTAGAATCTGTGATTCTGTCCAAGTGAGCTCAATTTTATCTTATCTTAAACAGTGTCTGGGCAACTGTGACAGGCAAATGATTGCTTTACTGGTTTTATGTTTTAGTGTTAAATCTGTTTACATATTTTGTATGGGTAGATGGGTATGTTTGAACATACTTGTTGAATTCTTTTTGTCTGTTTGGATATATATGTACTAAGGTTAGTTTGGTTTGGCTACCACATCTCTGAAAAAAGTATGAAGTACCAGTTTTTTACTTTGTGGGGATAAATAATAGAAGGACCAGAACTGGAGGGTTGGAATGAAAAGGGGGAGGAGGGGAATGTGGCTTTCTACCTATTTAACTGAAAATTTGCAACTCCCATAATAAAAAGTTTCATCAGACTCATTTTCCAAGCAAGCTTAGTTAGGCACAAGAGATACCCAAATTTATTACATTAAAGGCTAAACATACAGCATAGGATAATTTTGTTTATACAAAGAATTATTTTATATGTAGGGAACCAAAGCGCTCATGACTATTGATTCTAAACTTTTTCTATTTGCTTTCATCTTGGTTCTCTTAATTAGAATTCTCTTTCAGGAATTGTCTTATTAAAAATGGGTTTCTATACCTGCATCAAGGCTATGGAATATGTTTGGAAAGGGAAGTTTTTTTTCCCAGAAAATCTGAAAATAATGTCCTGTGTTTGGAGAAGTTGGAATTGGCCTCCTCCTGAGCACAAAGGGATAAAAGCAATAAAACAGTGAGTACACGAATAGCTTCATTGTTTGGACTTTCACAGGCTCAGGAATCTGATTGGATAAAACATTGTGTCTTCAAAAAGGAATGTGACCTTGCTGACCTCTAGCTCTTGCTACATAACTAAAACATGGAATAAGGTACAAAACACATTTTTAATCCTTCACTTGTGGCTTTTTTTTTTCTTTAGCACATTATTCAATGGTATTTCCCCAAAATTATTGTCAATAAACCCTCATCAAATACAGTATCATTTGAAAAATCTCTTTAATGTTCTAGACTGTCCACCAGCATATTTGTAGTAGGTGAAAGTCTATGGGGAAATTCATGATATAATTAGGATGTATTTTGAGTTTTAACTACAACAGATTCCCTGTCCTTTTTCTTGTATGTTTGCTTCGACCCTTAATGGATAAGGGGAACAGGGAAGGAAGAGAATCAAAAGCAATAGTGGAGACTTTGGGACACACTTTGTAGAATCATAGGATCGTAGCTTTAGAGCTTAAAGGGGGATGTCTAATCCAACCCCATCATTTTACAGAGGCCCAGAGAGGTTAAGTAAATAAGTAACAATAATAACAACAAATATGATACTTATATATCACCATAAGGTTTGCAAAAAAAAGGTTGTGTATAATATAAAATTAAAATATTTAAAATCATAGAAAATGTGTGTGTGTGTGTGTGTGTGTGTGTGTGTAATCCCTTTGGAACCTCACAACAATCTTATAAAGTAGGTGTTATTATCTCCATTTTGCCTATAGGGAAACTGAAGCACAGTGTGAGCTCAGAGCGCCACTTGGTGGTTGGTAGTGGCAGGGATCCTGCCCATCCATCTATCTGCCTAGTCACTCAAATAGCTCAGGTAATCCCCAGCAGAGGAAAAATCTTGTACCTTCCAGAAAAATTTTAAATGAAACCTTAGAAAAGAATTATTCACAAGGAACAAATCTGTTCCAGAAAAGCAAAGACCGGTTTGACACAAGTAAAACAATTAGCATTATTAATTAAACAAAAATGATTATATCAACAGATGCCCAAAAAATTGTTGGCAAAACATAGCTTGCATTTATGTAAAAAAAAAAAAAAGAAACAACTAAACACAAAAATAACAATAGGTATGAAAAACACCTTTTTTCCAGAGGGGGGAAGGCAAGGCAATTGGGGTTAATGACTTGCCCAAGGTCACACAACTAGTAAGTGTGTTAAGTGTCTGAGGCTGGATTTGAACTCAGGTCCTCCTGACTCCAGGGCCAGTGCTCTATTTATTCACTGCGTCACCTAACTGCCCCAAAAGCACCTTCTTTAATCCCATCAAAAGTATATATAGACAATAATTTTTTTTGTGGAAAAATGTAAGGCCCAAGGTGGGAGCCACTTAGAACAGGTTTAACCCTGGATCCTGGAGGAGCCTGATCTCTAAATGAGGCTTTTCTTGCCCACTCTAGCTTATTACACACACACACACACACACACACACACACACACACACACACACCACAACACAACCTAGAGTAGGACTTTGAAAGAATCTCTAATCACATAATGATAATAATAATAACATTTATATAGCCCCTACTATATTCCAGGCACTAGGCTAAGGGCTTTACAAATATTGTTTTATTTGGTCCTCATGCTAACCTTGGGAGTAGGTACTATTATTATTTCCATTTTTAGTGGAAGAAACTGAGGTAAACAGAGGTTAATTGACTTGTCCAAGATCACACAGCTAGTAAGTATCTGAGGTCAAATTTGAATTCCAGTCTTCCTGACTCCGGTCCCAGAGCTCTATCTACTGTGCTGCATAACTGTCCTTCATGGTTCTTCCAAAAGAGATTAAAGGATGCCATCTAGAAAAGTACTTGATGTACAATGTAGTTCAATTATAGGACAGCTATTTATTTTCTTGGCCATAAAATACATGCTTAGGAAGGGGAGTTGGTCTTTGACCAAACCCCAGAAAACTCAGAAGGTAATCATTCAAAAGAGCAGAAAATGAGATATTAAACTAACTGTAAATGTACAGCCATGACAAGGGATCCAATGATTCCTTGGTTCCTTGTACTAAATATGGAAAATCCTGTTGATTGAATTAGCAAGAGAACTTAACTATTGGTTAGGTGAAAAACTAGCCACGGGCTTGGGTTAATTGCCTTAAAGGACAATTGAACAGTGTTGGTCATTTTGAGTCCTTTCAGGATAGTTAGCTTAGAGTGGGAGCAACCTTGTGAGGTGATCCCTGTGCCTACTTTATCAGAATGCAGCAGAAGGTCAGGGGAAGGGATTTTCTTTCTCCTCTCCCCACATCAACCATGGCATCTAGTAGTATATGGACTTATGCCATTCAGTAGTTTGAAAAGTTGTTTCAGGAGGGTCCAAGAGCCAGCCATCAAGCACAACGACACAGATACATGGAGGCAGTCATTTCATGGTAGGCCTTCAAAAGGGGCTCCTAGGAGGTGCAATGAATAGAACACTCGACCTGGAGTCAGGAAGACCTGAGTTCAAAACCAGTCTCAGACAGCTGATATACTTACTAGCTGTGTGACCTTAGGCAAGTCATTTAACCCCAACTGCCTTGCCTTTCCCCCTCAAAAAAACTTAAAGAAAGAAGTCTCTTCAAAGAGGGGCAGCTAAGTGTCACAGTGGATAGAGTGTCAGCGCTGGAGTCAGGAAGACTCATCTTTCTGAGTTCAAATCCAGTCTCAGACACTTCCTATCTGTGTGACCCTGGGCAAGTAACTTAACTCTGCCTCAGTTTCCTCATCTGTAAAGTGAGCCAGAGAAGAAAATGTCAAACCACTCATATCTTTGCCAAGAAAACCCTAAATGGGGTCACGAAGAGTCGGACATGACTAACTGAGTAAACAACAATGACAACAAGCTTCAAAGAGTGCCCACTGGCAGCAGACCATGGACTGAAAGTCAAGATTCAAAGCAGGGCACTCCACAAGGAGAAGAAGGCTCTGCAGGGCTAGAAGTGTGTGTCCCTCTGTGTGCCCTACATGTATACCCAAATGCCAAGTTTGTGCCCACTCTTCACAAAGACATTATCTTTTGATCCCACTTCCACCATCCCATTCAGCCAATCACTGGCCTAAAATCCCTGGGAACTAGAAACACCCCTAAAACATCTCTGATGTTTTCTGTATTTCTATATAGAAAAGTAAAGCCTGGAAGCCATCTCAGGGCTGGAGGTGGGAGATGAACAGCTATCTCCCACTCCACCTCTCAGCCATCTCTGGTGCTACAGCATCACCCTCTAGGTTCATGAGAATTACCTTTCACTCTTTCCCCCATCCCCTGACCCCACTGACTGATCTAGGACTGAAAAGTTTTGTGTTTTGGATAGTTGGTGGAAACCAACTCAAGACAAAGACCTGAGGAGCATTTCATGTCATTTTTTTATTTTTATTTTTGCTTTTTGGAGGGGAGAAAGTAGGGCAACTGGGATTAAGTGACTTGCCCAAGGTCACAAGGCTAGATTTATGTTAAGTGTCTGAGGCCAGATTTGAACTCAGGTCCTTCTGACTCAAGGGCTGGTGCTCTATTCACTTCACCACCTAGCTGCCCCACATTTCATGTCATTTCTATTCATCCTGAGATGATTCCTGCTTAGAAAGAATGTCTTTAATAAACTGCTTTTATTTGTTCTATGTGTACTGCCTATTTCTATGGCCGATAAACAGAGGAAATAAGGTGACCTGACATATAGTAAGTGGTTAATAAATACTTGTTAATTTATTAATAGAAAAATCTGATAAACCTTTCTTTTCAATTGCTTTCTGCAAGCTCTAAAATTAATCCTGATTTACTTGGGAAAAGGAGCATGGTACTACAACATCACCATAATTCTAGAAATGCAATAATACAAAAGAGAGAAATCAAAGGCATAAATGTCAACAAAAAGGAGACAAAATTACCCCTATTCACAGAGAACATGATGACTACTCAGAAAATCCCAGTAAATCAAGGAAGAAACAAATCAAGTTGGTTAAAAGCTTCAGCAAAGTATCAGGGTACAAAATAAGTCAATCCAAGTTGATAAACATTTATTGAGGGCCTTCTGTGGTGCCTGCTAGGAAGTGGTAACTCAAAGACAAAAGCAGAACAGTCCCTTCCCTCAAGGAGTTTACATTCTACTAGGGGAAAACAATATATGGAAAGAAATGTAGATACAAAAATCTAATCATTTGTTCAGTCCTTTCATTTCTACCTTAGCAGCGTATCTTAAAAATGCCACCTTTTCTCTGACATTGCCATCACCCTAGTGAAGACCCTCATCCCCCCATCCTGGGCTACTGCAAAAGCTGCTGGCGGGTCTGCCTGCCTCTAGTCTCTCCCCACTCCAGTCTGTCTTGCCTTTGACTGCAAGCTTGATCTTCCTAAACTACAGATCTGACTATCATCTATCCCCTCACTCCCCTACTCTACCAATAAATCCCAGTGCCTCCCTTTTACCACCAAGATCAAATCTAAAGTCCTGTGCTTGGCTTTTGAAGCCTTCCATAACCTGGCCCTTTCCTACCTTTCCAGTCCTCTTCCAACTTATTCCCCTTCATGTACTACGAGATCCAGTGAAAATGGCACCCTCGCTGTTGCTCACATGCAACATTCCATCTCTCCCACTTTGAATGTTTTTCCCTAACTGTCCCCCATGCCTATAGAAAGCTCTTCTTCCTCCTCTCTGCCTTCTAGATTCCCCTGGCTTCCTTCAGATCTCAGTTCTCTTATTACCTTCCCTCTGAGATTATCTCCATTTTACCCTATAAATATCTTATTTGTACATATTTGTCTGCTTGTTGTCTCCCCCATTAGACTGTGAGCTCCTTGGGAGCAAGGATTGTTTTTTGCCTTTCATTGCATTTCTCAGTACTTTGCACAGAGTCTGGTACTTAGTATGCTGACCCTGGGAAAGTCACTTAACCTGTTTACCTCACTTTCCTCAAATGTAAAATGGGGATAATTGCACCTATGTCAAAAGGTTGTTGTGAGGATCAAATAAGATATACCCTGCCCCGCGTGCCCCCCCACTGTGCTGTCAGTACTCCAGGTCTGTCATTTTAGTCTGCAGATTTTCCAATAGTTAAGTCAATGAGCATTTCTTAAGCACTTATTATATATATTAAGCATTGTGCTAAGCTCTGAGTATACAAAGAAAGGAAAAAAGATGGTCCTTGTCCTCAAGGAGATGCTATTAAGGAGAAAGAAAACAAGCAAACACCCATGTACATACAAGATATATACAGTATAAGGGGGATGTAATCTCGGGGGTAAGGGGGTTGGGGCAACCAAGAAAGAAAGGTCTCTTACAAAAGGAGAGATTTGTTCTAACTCTTGAAGGAAATCAGGAAGCAGGGACAAGGAGGAAGAACATTCCTGGCATGGGGGACAGCCAATGAAAATGTACAAAGTCTGGGGATCGGGTGTGTCATGTTCAAAGAACAACAGAAAGGTCAGTGCTTCTGGATTGTAGAGCTGGTGGAGGGGGAAAAGAGGGAGAAGACTAGAGAGTAAGAAGTGTCCAGGTGGCTAAGGGGTTTAAAAGTCAAAAGGAAGATTTTCTATTTGACCCTGGAGGTAATAGGGCGCCACTAGAGTTTATTGAGTGGGAAGGTGCCATGTTTAGGCCTATAATTTAGAAAGATCGCTCTGGCAGCTGAGTGGAGACAAGGCTATCACATATGAGGTGATAAAAGTCTGTATCTCAGTGGTGGCAATGTGAGTGGAGAGAAGGGGAGATATGAGAGATGTTATAAAAATAGAAACAACAAGATAGTAAAAGATTGATCATGTGGAGTGAGTGAAGGTGAGGAATTGAGAGGGACCCAAAACCTGGGTGATGGGAGCCTAGTGGTGCCCTTAGCAGCGACAGGGAAGTTTGGAAGATGAGAGGGTTTGGAGGGAAAGATAACAGATTCCATTTTGGATATCAAAACATCTATGGGACATCATCAGGATGTCCAATGGACAATGATAAGAGACTGGAGGTCAGGAGAGAGATTGGGGCTGGATAAAGAGATCTGAAAAAAGATGATATTGACCGTATGGGAGCTGATGAGATCACCAAGTGAGATAGTATAGAGACAGAAGACAAAGGGCCCAGGACAGAACCTTGGGGACACCCAGTTAGTGGGTGTGATCTAGATGCAGATCCAGCCAAGGAGAATGAGCAGTGGTTAAACAGGTAAGAAGAGAACAAAGAACAGTGTCATGGAAACCCAGAGAGGAGAGACTATGCAGGGAAAAAGGCTAATTGACAGAGTCAGCGGCTGCAAGTAGTTCAAGAAGGATAAGGATTGAGAAGAATTTATGAATAAACAAAAGAGAGAGCATTGTAGAGTATAAAATGGATAATTTTAATTACATTAAGTCTAAAAGGGTTTGCACAAAGAAAACCAATGTAGCCAAGATTAGAAGGAAAGCAGAAAATTGAGGGGAAATTTGTATAGACAGTTTCTCAAATAAAAGCCTCATATCTCAAATACATAGAGAACTGAGCCAAATTTGTAAGAATATGAGTCATTCTTCAGTTGATAAATGGTCAAAGGATATGAACAGGCAGTTTTTAGAAGAAATCAAAACTATATCTAGTCATATGGAAAAATTCTCTAAATCATTAATGATTAGAGAAATGCAAGTTTTAAAAAACCTGTGAGGTACCATCTCACATCTATCAGACTGGCTAAAATAATATATGGGGAAAAAAGATAAATGTTGGAGGGGATGTGGAAAAATTGGGACGCTAATCCATGGTTTGTAGAACTGTGAACTGATTTAATAATTTTGGAGAGCAATTTGGAATTATGTTCAAAGACTTATAAAACTGTGTATATCACCACCCCCCTTTCTGGCAAGCAAGTGATGTTAAGTGACTTGCCCAGGGTTCAAGTGTCTGAGGCCAAATTTGAGCTCAGACCTCCTGACTCCAGGAGCCATGTTCTATCTACTGTGCCACTTAGTTGCCCCATAAAACCATATATACCCTTTGACCCAGAAATACCACTATTGTCTATTTCCCAAGGTGATCAGGGAAAAATTAAAAGAACCTATCTGTTCTAAAATATTTATAGCAGCTTTCTTTGTGGTAGCAAAGAACTGGAAAGTGAGGGGATGCCCATCAGCTGGGGAATGGCTGAATAAGTTGTGGTATGTGATTGTGATGGAATGCTATCATGCTGTAAGAAATGAAGAGCAGTTTAATTTTAGAAAAACATGGAAAGACTTGGAAAGAAATCATAAAGAGAGAAATGAGCAGAACTGAGAACATTGTATACAGTAACAACAATATTGTTTGAAGAGTAACTGTGAATGACTAAGCTATTCTGAGTAATATGAATATTCAAATCAACTACAAAAGACTGATGAAGGAAGATGCTATCCACCTCCAGAGAAAGAACTGATATTTGGAAGTATCTATTGGATGATTCCACACATATTTCTGTGTCAAATGTTGGCCTTCTCTACTGTGGGGTTAGAAGGGACAAGGAGAGACAACTTGGAACTCAAAATGTAGCCAAAACCAATAATTATATGTATATATATATATATATACACATATATATATGTGTGTGTGTGTAATATATAATATATTATATATTTTATATATAGTATGTATACATATATATATAAATGTGTGTATACATATATATTTAAAAGGATGAGGATTAAGAAGTCGTTAGATTTGTTAATTGAGAGAAAATAGTTGATATAAATCAGTTGATATAAATAAATAAAATATAAATCCGGGGATGTTGTGTACTCTGTGTGTGTGACATTTGTGTTTGTCTTCTTTGAATACACAGGGACACCGTTGTGTTAAAATTCACTCAAGGCACTTGAAGTAACTCAGAATGCAGTATATAAGTCAGCCACCAGGTGGCACTCTGCTCTAGCTGTAGTGAGTGTCCCTTTCTTAGCTAAAGAAACCCAAACCCTTCAGTACATGGCAACATACTTTGTGGCTGTTGGAGGATGATGGCCAAAGACTAAACTATTCCTCATAGTGGCATCCAATCTCTTTTGCCATTTCACTTTCTCCTTGTCTGCACTATGGCTTTCTGAGTCTATAACCTTAGATTACAAATACTGAAAATAATGTAGATTGCTACATGTCTTCTCGTTCTCTGTTCTCACTCCCTGGAATAGTTGGCTCTCTTAATTTCTCATCCCTCAGCATCCAGTGTTTTGGACACATGTGGATCACTCCAGTTTTAATATACATGAAATAAAGATGTTTCAAGAGCTGCCCCTTCCATATGTAGCATGGGGGTGTTGTGATGTGTAAATATCTTATTTGTACATATTTGAAGGGAGGAGGAAGGAAAGACATATCTAGCCTCTTTTCCCCCTACTCTTCTCCAAGGGAGGCTTTAATTCCTGCCAGGAAGGGAAGAAGGAGGTTAGGGCTATCAGAAGCATGACCACTCTGTTCTCCTCAGATATAGGGGTTATTGGGCTAGAATTATATCTCCACTCCCTTAAATATTATTAGTCTAGGGGGATGAAAATTTCAAATTCAAGCTGGCTTCTTATCACTTTTTTTATTTGGGGGAAGGAAAACCCCAGGGTTTCTATCTAAAGGCTTGACTCCCTTCTGACCAAATACTAATTCCACAAGAAACACACATATAGTAAATAACTAAGAAACCCATTTATCCAAATCAGTAGCAGACAGAAACCAGAGGAAATATAAATAGGATAATATATGCCAGGCAATACAGAGTGAAGGAGCTCTCCCACTGGGAGCAAGGTAACTCAGCTCAACCAAGAGAGAGTCTTAGATCTCACCCAAAGGGAAGTTCCCTGAAGTCTCTAGTGTAGCAAGCTGGGGACATAGACATGATGGAGACCGCCCAGTTCCTCTTGTGTTGGCTTCTTCCAGAGTCTTTTCCTTCAGCACTCTGAAGGACTCTTTTCTCTTGAAGCTGGAAGTCAAAAGCACCTCAAATGACCATAAAACCCAAGGAGATTTAATGAAACTCCAAAGCATGGAGAGGACCCCCCAACACTGAAGAGTTCTCTCTGCCACTCTGTCCCTCGTGAAGGCTCAAGGCATTGATCTCCATCAATAAGGAGAGAATCCTAAACCAGCGGGCTTTGGGATGGAGTTACAAAAGTGAATGTAAAACAGACAAACCCTCCGATTCCCTTTGAGATGGACAGTCCTATCATATTCCATCCAGTCAGCTCTAAACTCTGCTGCCAGAATTCTGGAGCATATCCTCCTTCTCCCACGAGAACTCAGGCTCCAACCCTTAGGAGCCCTGGGCTCAATGGGTGAACTCCCACTTTATCTTGTGTGCAACAATAGGCAAGATTAGACATCATTCCCAGTGAGATGCAAACCTTGTATGCATTCCTTTTCTACTCCTTTTTCACCCTCTGGAACTCAGACTCTTCCCCAGGGACCCCAGGCTCTGCTTTCCAACTCTAGTGGAATTACATGTTATCTCCCTGTAGGAGAATGTAAACTCCTCGACAGCAGGAATCATCTTGCTTTCCTGTAATTGTATCTCCAACACTTATCACAGTGTCTGGTACATAGAAAGCACTTAATAAATCCCTTCCTTCCTTCCTTCCTTCCTTCCTTCCTTCCTTCCTTCTTCTCTCTCTTTCTTTCTCTCTCCCTCTCTCTTTCTTTCTTTCCTTCCTTCCTTCTTTCTTTCTCTCTTTCTTTCTTCCTTCCTTCCGTCCTTCCTTCCTTTCTTTCTTCCTTCCTTTCTCTCTCTCTTTCTTCCTTCCTTTTTTCTTTCTTCCTTTCTTCCTTCCTTCCTTCCTTTCTTTCTTTCTTTCTTTCTTTCTTTCTTTCTTTCTTTCTTTCTTTCTTTCTTCCTTCCTTTCTTCCTTCCTTCCTTTCTTTCTTTCTTTCTTTCTTTCTTTCTTTCTTTCTTTCTTTCTTTCTTTCTTTCTTTCTTTCTTTCTTTCTTTCTTTCTTTCTTTCTTCCTTCCTTTCTCTCTCTCCCTTCCTTCCTTCCTTCCTTCCTTCCTTCCTTCCTTCCTTCCTT